>NW_014577197.1:332636-340503 GCF_000485595.1 Priapulus caudatus | reverse complement strand
CTCTCCCTCTCTCTCCCCCTCCCTCTCTCCCCTCTCTCTTCCTCCCTCTCCCTCTCCCCCTCCCTCTCTACCCTCTCTTCCCCCTCTCTCTCCCTCCCTCTCCCTCTCCCCCTCCCTCTCTACCCTCTCCCTCTCCCCCTCTCTCTCTCGCACATGCGCGCGCGAGTGGATAAGCTGAGCTCACCTTGGCGAACATGGACGAGAGCTGCTTGCCCGTGTTGTAGTAGCCGCCCTGTGACAGGTAGGAGCGCACCTGTTCGCGCACCTGCTCCTCGTCCAGGTGCCACGAGTGGTCGTCGTCGACCGATGCGCCGGCCGTCGGGTCCGGTGCACCTGCGCGCGCGCGAGGTTAACACGGCGAGAGGTTACGAGATGCGTCGCGTGATGTGTCGCGTGTTGTGTCGCGTGATGTGTCTCGTGTTGTTGGAGACGTGTTGCGTCACGTATTGTGTCGCGTGTTGTTGGAGACGCAATCACGGCATCGTGTCATGTGTCATGTCACGTATTGTGTCCCACACGTTGTGTCACGTATTGTGTCCCACGCGTTGTGTCGCGTATTGTGTCCCACGCGTTGTGTCACGTATTGTGTCCCACACGTTGTGTCGCGTATTGTGTCCCACGCGTTGTGTCACGTATTGTGTCCCACACGTTCTGTCGCGTATTGTGTCCCACGCGTTGTGTCGCATACTGTGTCCCACACGTTGTGTCGCGTATTGTGTCCTACGCGTTGTGTCACGTATTGTGTCCTACGCGTTGTGTCACGTATTGTGTCCTATGCGTTGTGTCACGTACTGTGTCCCACACGTTGTGTCACGTAGTGTGTCCCACGCGTTGTGTCACGTATTGTGTCCCACACGTTGTGTCACGTATTGTGTCCCACGCGTTGTGTCGCGTATTGTGTCCCACGCGTTGTGTCGCGTATTGTGTCCCACGCGTTGTGTCGCGTATTGTGTCCCACGCATTGTGTCACGTACTGTGTCCCCCCCATGTGTCATGTCACGCGTTGTGTCAATTGTTGTTCAATACACGCATTTTACTTTTAATTTTTTCATCTCACCCAACCAACTCGGTCATTCTGCAGTCCCCTGCCTTCCCCACCCCCGTAACAAACGATCCTGAATCTGCCACCAACCTGGAAGCAAGTTGATTTCGGACTTGGCACACAGGATTTCGTCGGCCAGCTTCTGTGCTGTCGGCAGAACCTCGGTGTGGTGTTCCGCTATTAGATATTGCGCAAACTTCTGCAGCTGCTGTCTGTCCATCTGCAGTAAAGTTTCTGCAAGCAAAACACCGCAAGCATTACACATATATACACACATATAGGCATACAGCATAGAGAGCAGAGAGAGAGAGAGAGCATACAGCATAACAGAGAGATAGGTAGACTACGATATTATATTATACTATTATATATGTATTATTAGCTCTTGATATTATCAGGGGTAGATAATGATATATTTAATGATAATCAATTAACGTCAAATAATGAAAAAAAAAATTGTCCTTGTTCACCTCTGATATTATATATATATATATATATATATACCTCTGCACCCCCGAATCCAGCCAGACACCAACCATATTGTTTGCTACAAAACTAACATTCAACATTACCTCTACCACTCACACTCTTCCCCTTATCTAATCAAATATAACTCCCACACACTAATCACCTACACCGCCCGTACACTCACGTAAACACCTACTGTCGTCACGCACGCACCCACGCACAGACACACGCACACCCCACCTACCACTAAATGCGCGTGTAAACCATTCGTTGTTCACCCACCCACACGCGACGACCAAACCACCCCCGCACCCAACCACCCACCCACCGGCAATCACCTCCCCCTCCAAGACCGCCCGCCCGCCCGTCGGCTGGCGTAATACCCGGTAATTGTGCCTCCCTCCCCCCCAACACATGCACTCGAGGAAGTACGTACGCGGAGGCGGTAGCATCCGATGCCGCGCCGCCCTAACGACGCCGACACGCGTGCGCGCGACCCCCCCCCACAGTATTTACTCTCGCGACAACGACACCCGTGCAGTGTTTTATAGAGCATATAGTTGATTCGCACGCACACGCCGCAGGGAATCAATTTCCCCTCTTTCCTATTCCTCTCCCTGCCCTTTCCACCTTCAACAGTTCACCTCCATCTCCACCACTCCCTTCTGTCGCTCACAATTCGTTTCCACTTCTAAACGGCCCCTCCTCCACCGCCCGCACCTACCCTCCCCTTACCGTTCCCTGCCTGTCCTGCTCCACATCCTACCGCCCTCTCCGCCTCCTACTTGCACCTATTTTTCTCCGCTTATTTCACCTCCAACCACCCCTCTCCCCTACTCAGACTGCCCTCTGCTCCCCGCCTCTACCTATCCTTCCCCTCTTCCTCCCTCCCTCCGCTTCTACCTATCCTTCCCCTCTTCCTCCCTCCCTCCGCTTCTATCTCTCCTTCCCCTCTTCCTCCCTCTCTCCGCCTCTATCTCTCCTTCCCCTATTCCCCGCCTCAACCTCCCTTCTGCTCTTTCCCGCGTCTACCTTTCCTTCCCTTTCTCCTCCATCTCCCCGCCTCTATTTTTCCTTCCCCTCTTCCTCCATCTCCCCGCCTCTACCCTCCCTTCCCCTCCTCCTCCATCTCCCCGCCTCTACCCTTCCTTCCCCTCCTCCTACCTCTCCCCGCCTCTACCTCTCGCTCACGACAGCACGCACGCGGCAACACAATATCTTTCGACCCGGGGCTACGGTGAATCAGCAGCAGGAGCAGCAGCGGCAGCTTACAGTCTACCGGGCAAAATCAATTGGGTAATTACCATCGGTTCTAGTACCGCTGCTTCTACTGCGACAGCTCGAATTTACGTCGGTGGCCGCTAAGCCAGGTGGGTGGGTAACACGCAGGCCCGTGCATTTCCCCGAATCCTCCTCCTTCTCCTTCCCGTGCGCGCACATCTCTCTCCCTCTGCCCGCGCGTTCACTTCACCCTCGCTACCCCCCCCCATGCGCACATCCCTATTCCTCCTCCCGCACACTCACCTTCCTCTTCCTCCTCCCGCACACTCACCTTCCTCTTCCTCCTCCCGCGCACTCACCTTCCTCTTACCTCACAGCATCACGCGTCAGCGCCCCCTGCTGCCACGCGCGCGAGCGAAGACCTCACAGCATCACGCGTCAGCGCCCCCTGCTGCCACGCGCGCGAGCGAAGACCTCACAGCATCACGCGTCAGCGCCCCCTGCTGCCACGAATGTGCGCAACAATCTCCCAGCATCCATCGCATTCTTCGCTTCCGAAATGGAATTTTCCAAACAAAGAACAATGGCCAGTACAGAGGAGACGTGCAGAGCAGCGCTACGCACGAGCAACAAGATGAGAAACCTTGGGGAGGATGGATCGGATATCGCCATGACGACAGCACGTGGGTGGCAATCACTCATCCACGCTATCTCGCAGCGTACCTGTAATAATGACATACCTGTAATAGGACACGCGGCGTACGTACCTGTAACGGCGGCAAAATGCTTCCGCTGCTGCAATTGGTTCTCCTTCATCGTTCTGACGACGGCGACAGCCAATCGCAACGCTTCCTTGCTGTAGCCATGTGACCTGAGAGCATCTACTCGCGCGCACGCGGTCGGAATGTGTTCTGCGGACAAACGGTGAACAGAACGCGATGCGTTGTTCATTCGGAAAGAACATCCTCGCTGGAAATCGATTCGCGTGCGGCGAACGCAGATCAATGTGGAGCAGAGCATTCCGTGATTGGGTTCTTCACTTTCAATTCACTCTGATCTGACCTGCTACATATTAGGTGTCACGTATACACGCATCACAGACGCCAAGGCACATGGCGTTTACTGGACACCGCATGTTGATATTCATTAAAGTGATTACGTCACCGGAAATAGTAAAAATTAAAAAATATTTCCACTTTTTCAAAAATGTAAGTAACTCTGTTCCTTTTTATGGTTAAATTGCTTAATTAATGTCAGGATCATAATATCAAATCGTCCAGATTTTTTGGATTTTTAACTAGTTGAGAAACAATCTTATCAGGTGAGAATTTGACGATACGTTTAGTCCCGTTAGTACTTACTTTTAATGTAAAAATATGGCAACAAACATTTTACAAATATACACCATAAAAAATTCGTCACGTAGTCAATTTAACACTTACTACATTAGCACACCACACGTGTCAATGAGGGGTACAATCTTACAATCCCACAAAGCGATTTTCAAAGGAATTATTAGATACCCGTACAAAAGCTACAACGTATAATATAACTTATGTACTATGAGTTATGGTTGATATCTATTAACACTTACATTGAGCCTACCTTACAATACAATGTGATAGTAAAAAGGAATTATCGGATACCCGTACCATAGCTATAACTTATACTATAACTTATATGTACTATAAGTTAAACCTTATTCAGAGGATATCGCAAGTTGCAGTTGATGCGTACCCACGCTGGGATAATAGAGGAAATTATTTCCTAGCTGTGTAATACTGCCGCGATGGAAACTAATGCTCACACTAACAGTACCTTGCAGGGAGATTGAAGGGAGCAATGGCTAACACTTACCATGCCACAATGATTGTCCCTGAGAGTTGAAAGCACTTGAACAAGACGCACCAATGCGACCGATGTTACAGCAGTTGCTGTTCATGATGTGCCTGTAATGCAGACACATAAGCGGCGGTTTATACACGTGCGCCAGCCACATACGCGCACAGTGACTGTGTACATGTACTCGCGCTTTGAATCAAGTCAAATGTATAGCATTCGTTGTCGTAAAAAAAGCACACGCACACATGCACGCGCGCGCACGCTCGCAACATTTATGGACTGAGCACATGCGATAACACGCACTGCAAAACACGCACCTTTTCCGACACGATATGCTCACTGCTTACGGGATTGCAATAATTTCGCCGCGCAATTCATTTTTAATACAGCTCTGATATATGATTTATAGTATTAAATATGAATGCAATAAGCCTGTCAATGGCCTGGGTGCAAACATGAAACATTTAGTTGTGTAACCGCGAGTCGTAGATATTACATGGCGTTGCAACACAGTTGCTAAATTGTGCTTTTTCCTCTTTCAGCATTCTGCCTAGTGACTGTCCACACAGCCAGTGCTCTAATACCCTGAACACATTTTTTGCCACTCTCCTACAAAGTGGGGGCTTTTCGTCGCTGTCATTTTTGTCAAATTCAACCCTGGTCACACACGTGTTGTGTCCGTGAAGCAATAATGGTCTGGTGCTATAACATCACGTTGATCTATTTTTAGAAGCCAAATACCTGTAAAATTTGACAAAACACGACAACACCACCAACAGATGAAATGCGGCGAGGCGCGAAATTTGCTGAGCAGGCGAAACAAACCGGATGCGAGTTTTTAACTTATCTACCCAGCATCTCTTTTTCCGAGGAGTTTGCCCTTTGAATTCAACAGACGAAAAGTCGATGAACCTTCTGGTCTCCATTCCAGTGTTCCAAAGACTTTACATCAGAGTCAGCAGAAGGGTTAATGTGCGTGCGTGCGTGTGTGTGCGTGGGTGTGTGCATGTGCGAGCGTGCGTGCGTATTTTGGGTTAGGTATGCTGCGGAAGGCTGCAAAGGTGTGCAAACCTTAGATTCATGTGTGCTATAGCGCGCGTGCGGGAGCGCCCGTGCTGTGCGTATTGTGTGCCAGGTACGCTGCTGAGAGCTTCATAGGCGTGCAAACCTTAGGTGTGGATCCGTCCACTGTAGATCACTGGCTTCTAATGCACGGTGGAAGATGGTTCGAAGGCCGGATCGATTCGTACCGGACACGGCTGCAACATCAGAATGCCACCTTAAAGCAACCTCTTAAAGCGCAACGACGCACAAAATAAATGAAGCCATTGATTACGATGACTCTTCATCGAGATTCATTCATATTCACGTTATCTTATACAGCTGCGCTATTGTGCGGAGTCGGGTGACCAACAATGTACACTGCCCGTGTGACAAACCCATCTCCCAATCTATCTAGCCACCAACTAACTATTCTGTTATCCAACTATGCACCCAACCCCTAGCGTACTCATTCATCTATCCAACCACTTATTCACTCATTCATACATCTATTAAACTACCCATCCATGCATCCCTCACACCATTCATCCATCCACCCGCCCACTTCCCAAAACAGCTTTCATCCAGTCATCCACCCACCCATCCACCCACCCTTTCGCCCACCCATCCACGACTTCAGCCATTTATACACCTATTAAACTGTCCAGCCAACTGTCCACCTCCTAAAACATCTTTCAACCATCCACCCTTCCACCCACCCATCCTCCACTCCCACCCACCCCAAACCAACCACCCAACCTGCTTACTTGGTTGCCGACCATTGTGCGGATCGTGGTTGCCGTGGTTACCGACGGCTATCACCCTGTTGTCCGCATCCTCGAACGGGCAGACGTCCAGGTGAGACCATTCCTGCAGCAGCTGCCTCCAGTGTGCCTTCTCCAGTGTAGCAGAGCTGGGGTTGAGCACCACGCACACCCACAGTGCGCCTGCAAGCAGCGACAAGAGTGATGAGGGAGAATGACGATGGTGGTTGCGTGGGTTGGCGGGGGCGCAGGTAGGCAAAGTGGGTTGGCGGGGCACGGGTTGGCGGGGTGCGGGCTGGCAGGGTGAGCTGGCAGGGTGGGTTGGCAGGGTGCGGGCTGGCAGGGTGAGCTGGCAAGGTGTGGGGTTGGCAAGGTGAGCTGGCAGGGTAGGTTGGAGGGGCGCGGGCTGGCGGCAGCGTGGGCTGGCAGGGTAGGCTGGCAGGGTAGGCTGGCAGGGTAGGCTGGCAGGGTAGGCTGGCAGGGTATGCTGGCAGGGTGCTCTCGCGGGTTATGTGCAGAACGCAGCGTGTTGTCGTCGATGATGTCGGTCTACTAGCGATTGTTATATTCGCCGCTGCCTTCCGCATTGCACTTACAACGGCGGTGATGAACGGTACAGCGAATGTGGATAAGTGAAGTGGAAGCTAAAGTGAGAGAGAGAGGACGAGGGAGAGGGAGATGGGGGAGAGAGATAGAGAGAGAAAGACAGAGACATTGACAGAGTCAGCAACAGAAGGAGAGAGAGAAAATGAGATAGAAAAGGGAATAGAGGGAGGGAGAGAAAGCAAGAGAGAGAAAGAGAGAGAGAGAGCGCGAGAGAGAGCAAGAGAGAGAAAGAGAGAGAGAGAGAGAGAGAGAGAGAGAGAGAGACCTAGTTACTTACCAAAGTCTTAATGCTTTCTCTACTCTCTTTCACTTATTATTTGCCGTCATTTCCTGTAAATGCCCGTCCCAAATGCTCATCGCTGCAACCAACGCCGGGCTGCCGCCCACGCAGCTGCTGCCGACACTGTACACATAATAGCCAGCGTGGCGCTGCGTGCTGTCGCGCCGTGTTTGCTGCACGTGCGCTGGAGCATTTGCAGCACGGCTTAGTCGCCCAATCAATAAGCATATATATACTTTATGTGTCACGTGTTGCGAGCAAGCTTAGCGTGCGGGTCAGCCAGCGTGTAGTTGCAGCATGAGGAATTTGCGCATCGGCATTTACAGGTAAGTGCGTGCCTGTGCGCGCAGTGTCGGGTACGCGCCGTGATGCGGGCGTGCACGTTTATGCTATGCCTATGCGCGTGGGTGCGTGGGCTGCACGTAATAATCGTTGTACGCAGGGCATGCGTGTTCATGTGTCGGAACGCGCGTGTGTGCCAGGGTAGCGCGTCGTATGGTATGCACGACGTGCGTGCGTGGCTATGTGTACCTGCATGCTGAGTTGTGCCTGCCTATGTATGTCTCGTGTGTGCGCACGCGCCATCTGTTCGTCTGTGTTTTC
>NW_014577197.1:316248-330851 GCF_000485595.1 Priapulus caudatus | reverse complement strand
ATTTCGTATTTATTTAGCATTATATTTTATTGAAACGCTCCAAGTGCCTGTGCGCGCACCCACGCAGCCGCGCACGCACGCACGCACATGCCTTGCATGATAGATACATGTATGTATGAGCAGTGCAGACTCAGCGTGGAGTGGTCCACACCTGTACAAACGGCGTACAATGCCCCAGCTCTCCGTGCTGTGTACACTGATTATACACTCCACACAGTCACCCACACATGATTATATTCAGAGTGTCTCGGTTCCCAGTCTGCCCGCCTCAATACAGCAGTGTGCGACCGTCTCCTGTCAGAGGGCCCCTTGCGCGCCAAACCGCCGCTATAAATGCTCTCTGCGCGCATATATCAATTCGCTATTGAATCTGAAGCGATTCCGAAGTCCCTACACTCTACACCGCGCGTGAATGGATGGTGGTGGCGGGGGCAGCGGCGGCGGCGGGGGTGGGGGTACTTTATTCTCTTTATCCAACCAGGTTGAAATTTCGCGGGGTTTTCGGGCGCGACCCACGCCATGCATCTAAACTGTCACACCCACGCGACCCGCCCTGCTGGCGCGGCTCTAATCTCAGGAAATGCGCGATTTAGTTAAACGCCGTTCATGCCCGTGGAAGCTTACACGCACACACACACACACACGCACGCACACACGCACGCACGCACACACGCACACACACACACACGCGCGCGCGCGCATACGCACACACACGCACGCACGCACGCACGCACACACACCATATAAGAGACGCGCACGCACACGCACGCACGCAGTCCCCACGCGCACACACGCACGCACACACACAACTGTGCGGCTGACGGGGGCAGCGCCTTGCCCCTGAAAATTCACGGCCTGTCCGTATTCAGGCATGCGTAAACAGTGAAAGTTTATATTAAAAGTGAGCGTTGTAGCGTTAGAGTCGCGGTGTGGCATTCATGATTATATCAGGAGCCGCCCGTCAGATGAGAACGGCGCGTAGGTGCGAATGTAAGCTCTTCATATCTAAGCTAATCATATCTATTATACACACGCACGGAGAGAGAGCGAGAGAGAAAGAGAGAGAGAGAGAGATCACGCACGCGCGCACACACACACACACACACACACACACGCACGCACGCACGCACGCACGCACACACACACACAGCGGTAGCGAGACTGCAATCTATAACAATCTATAAGTCATTAACCCGAGTCTTTTATAATGTATGTGCGCGGATTGTTAAGCAGAGCGATTGATTTCTCAAATTGACGCTGCATGCTTGCGCTTGTTCGGCACAGCTGTACACTCACTGAGCACTACAACCCGGTGTGTGATCCCTTGTTTCTGCTACACACATGCAGAGTATCCACCTACGACTGTAGTAGGCAAGGGGATCCTTAAATTCCTTATTCTCGCATGTACTAACCAACGCCAAAGCGCTGGCCTAGACTGTAATAAGATTGCACGCCGGGATGCTCGGAGTCAATAGCCGATAGCGGACCGTCGTGGTAATAATGAAATGGTGACCATCTACGCCATATCGATCTAGACTTCCCTCCACTCATTCGCTACAGACTCACGGGCTCGCGAACGCTTAGATGAGCACCCGCGCGCAGAGAATGCGCCTGATCAATGCCAAGCCCGCGTATTCTGCACGGATGCGCTCAGCCTCACGTAAACATTATTGGATTACGCTCATCTAGTTTTAGACTGGCCCCCTTACACTCCGCGTGACAAATGCGCGCCGCTGCGGACGCGTGGAAAACGGATTCGGTTTACGAGCGGTGTCAGACTACGGTAGCCGCGCGTGCATTTGACAGAATTAATTCTATTATCGGAATCAAAGAAGAAAATGGCAGATGCAGAGGAAAATATGAACTCCGTTTGTTCGATAACCTTCAGCTAGACTGCACGCTATTTCTGTCTGGAAGAAGCACGATGGCTTCATGTGAAAGTAACGAAGAAACGAAAGTTTCACTTGCAAATTGGAAAACATCATACCACAACCGCGCGTACGCACACAACGCACGCGAAGCACGCACGCGAAGCACGCACGCGGTGGGGGAATGATCACATTTATAATAAATGAGTCAGCGTGCGGGCACGGTGACGTACGGGAGTACCAAGTTTCACTGCGTGCCCGCGTTACTGATTCAATCGCCCCGCGTAAATTTGTAATAGTTGCGACACAGGCACTTGGGACAGAGTCCGTAAAAATTGAAAATAATATGAACGCACATTTACAAAAATATAATATACTTAGCTAGTTTTTGTGAAAGCAAGTTGATATACAGTGACACAACAGTAAAAGTGTAATAAAGCGGTAGCTTTTGTGAATGTGTGTTCATATTATTTTCATCTTTTACTGACTCTGTCCCAAGTGCCTGTGCGATGCGACTTCACATGTGTTCCCACGCGCACTGTTGGTCCGATTTGATGTCCAAACTGTACATCAATACAACGCGAGCTCTACGGAAGAAATTATTAAAATGTGATCGCTGCCGCTTATGAATTATTCGGTGGGTACCGATAAGCAGGTGGCGCAATAGACTTGATTCCAAAATTCCCCGTGGCTGGCACCCGCATATGACTGAAAAGTGCATGAATTTGCATTGCACCTTGGAACTAGGATAACGAAATCCAACCATCCAATCACGCCGAGCATTTCAATTTAACCAGACGACGTTGCAACGACCGACCATTAAGCAAGCGCGTCTTTAAGCACGTTAGGTTCTCGTGTTTGTAAACGGATAACCTCACAATCCCCATAAAGAATCATCTTCAGTCTTCATTAACCTTCAATGGACTGAACCCGAGGAAGGAGAGAGTCAAAACATACATATGAAAACTATGCGTACAAAAAGTCTCAGTCACTGCTTTGATATTACGACAAGCTTCCCCCTCGCGATATAACACGTCATGGGTTATAACATGAATATGAAAATAGAACATCTTGATTGCAACTAATACAACGCGGCACTGAACACCATCCTTACCGTGCGAATTTGCGACATACTGGTAACAGAAACGTGGAAACCGTTGTCAGAAACATCATAAATATACAATTTTATAGCTCTTACAATGCAGTGCCGAGCAAGTGCTTTGACATTTCAGACCTACGATACTCAACTATTTATGATGTTTCTAACAACGGGCATCATAATCCTTAATGGAACGATTCGCAATCACGAATTCATCGCAATTCCTTTGTGTCAAATTCGTCCTGAAATATGAGATCATGTACACTGTCCGCCCCCCGCGGGACATATACACAGTTACACACCTACAACTAACTACTCGTGGCTAATTAATACCACACAAAATCATCGTAGTGGCATCATACGAGGCGTGAACAGGTCACCTCTACATCTTACCATGATTATACGAACCATTTGGGATTATACATACTACTGACCTTACGTAGTGAAGAAATGTGAACCAGGTTTCTCTAATACAAGCTAATGCGACATATAATTAGGAGTAAAATTATAATTTGCATAAATTGCATTACGTTAAACATTAATGCTATATATTAAACCAATTATTAATTATACAATTATATTAATAATTAGCTTACTCCTTGTTTAATGTTTAAAATGGCATTTTTAAGGCAAAACTTTGTAGTCATGTTTTCTCAGTATACAGGAGAAATCAGGTGCGCAAACTCGCTGAGAAATTGCAAACAATCTGTATTAAACTGAAACGCACACGTGCGAAACGTTAAACGTGCTCAGCAGAATTAATAACGTGCAGATATTTAATATGCGAGCTTACAATAACAGAACAAGTTCATATTCTAAATCAATCGTCTTCATGGAAACAGTGGCGCTGTTCCTAGCATAGGAGCTCAGGTGTCAGTGGGAAGGCATAAACACTCAGGCAGCGATCATACTACTGTAAATGCAGTGCACCTCCGTACAATGTCAATATGCTAGGTAAGTATACAACATAACATTCAACCATGATTGGAATTTGCAATAATCATATTTTTAGGACGAGTGGTTAATACGAACCAGAGATAGGCACCCGCAGTTGTACTGAGTCCGCATTCCGTATCCTATACAACGATAGCGCCACCACATGCTGGCACCAGAATATGTCTTTGTTCCCGCAACTACACGTGACTGAGGTAATCTTGCATCTGGAAAAACGAAAGAAACAAATCTTTTAGTTCGTGTATGTATTCACGTGTGCATAGTTCAGTTCTTCAGTACATGTATTTTGGTGCATTATTCAAAAAACTCATGTCAAGCCAAGCTTATTGCTAATGACTAGATGCTGGTTGCTAACCACTGTGTGTCACAATGGCAATCACTGCAAGTGACAGGTATATAACTGTCAAGATTCCAATTTCGGTTATTTTGTTACGTTGTCAGTCGGGTTTTGTAAAGTTTTTTTTAATAAACACCCCCATATTTTTAAATACAGGTTACATGACACACATCTTTAGGAGCTGAGGGTTATTTCAGGATTTCGGACAGTCTGATCAGCATGCGTAGACACCATAGGCGGGTTTTTTCGAAACAAAAGCGTTCTGCAGGTGGCTCCAGTTGTAATTAAGTATTACCGAAAAACAAACAAAAAACAAATAAAAAAGGGCAGTCTCAAACAAATCACGGGGGTCTTCAAACGCAAGTTTTTTGTTAATGAAATCTCATTGTTTTTCTTCGAGCATCGTGTACGAAGGATTCACTAGATTCACTAAACTGCCTACGCCGTCGTTTCCGGCTGCCACGCGGGTTTTGATTTCACGCCAGAATACTGTTGTGCAGCCTTGTCGGTTTTCCTAAGATCTGTCTTTAACGACCTTGTGAGAAAATCATCTCAGGCGCGTGTTATTAAAAGTTGCGTGTGTGCGCGTGCGCGCGCGTGTGTGTTCGTGTGTGTACGTGTGTGTATCCGTGCATGTGTGCGTGCGTGCGTAGGTGTGTGTGTGTGTGTGTGTGTGTGTGCGTGCATATGCGTGCGCGTACGCGTGTGTGTAGATAAACGTGGGATGGCTGATGTCACGTGAGAGTCACGCTTGATTAGAATAGATATACATGCTCACGCCTTTCAAAATGAAAACTTGCCCACGATGCTAGACTGACGCCAGAAGTCGCTGTGCCTGCTCCCACAAGACTGAGCAACGACTCGCGGTGTCAGTCTATAGCAGTTTGACCGCAGATATACAACCGGTCACGTGGGGTAACAATGATAAAACGTATTATACGTATATATATATTATACATTTTTAATGATAATGCTCTCAGGTAACATCGGGTGAATCCAACATTGTAAATGCTCTAACTCCAAGGGTCGAAGTAGGTGTATGGATGGATGTGGAATGGATGGTGGGTGGGTGGGGGTGATGGATTGGCATGGATGGATGATGGATGGATGATTGGATAATGGATGATGGATGATGGATGGAGTGGATTGGAGATGAGGTGTAATGGATGATGGATGGATGATGGATGGATGATGATGGCTGACTGATTGGATGGATGGATGGATGGATGATGGGTAGGAGATGGAGGAGGGAGGTGGACTGGATGGATTGAATGAATGTATTAGGTCCGATGGCAGGATGGATGGCTGGTATGATGATGATGGATGGACTTGGATGGATGATGGAGGATGAGGATATGATGGATGGAGATTGATGAATGTGAGTGGATGGAGATGGAATGGAGTGGGATTGATATGATGGATGGATGGATGATGGATGGATGGATGGATGGAGTGGATGATGGATTATGGATCGATGGATGGATGTATGTATGGATGGATGGATGGATGTATGTATGGATGGATGGAAGGATGGATGGGGCAGGCTAGCTGTTGCTGTCATCTTCTCGCATGCAAGTAACTCGGTTCGGACTACCAGACTACCACTAATTTCGCAGCCCGTACCATGCATGGCGCAGCATGTAGAAGCCACCACCCCAAAGCTCGTTTACAAATTCTATGAACAAAACACGTACCTGTCAAAGCTAATTGATACCCTATATAGTTCTCCTGTCTGTATATATTGGGTTCCCACCCTCTCGTACGGTTCCACTCAGATGAAAACCTGCAAATAGAAGAAGCAACGATTATTGTCAAGCAATGCACGCGCATGTTTCCATCTATCTATATACTGCTCACGCGTTATATTTATCCCACGATTGCGCTTCGCATTTCTCAAATGTTACATTTGCACCTGAAATATTACTCAGAAATCGCATCTGAGGTCTGAGGTTGGTTTACTGTATTGTATTTACAACGCAGGCGTATTTAGGGGAGGGTTAATCTTTGTTCAACTTAAGCATATAACCGCAGTCGTCACAAGCCGCACGCACGCGCACGCACGCACGGCATTGTGGGGCGCACACGACACACCACGCACCGCACGCACGCACTGGTCACGCACGGCACGTCTGACGCACCAGTCACCACACACAGCGGTAGCCGAGACTTGCAATCTATAACAACTATAAGTCATTAACCCGAGTCCTCTTTATAATGTATTGCGCGGATTGTAAGCAGGAGCTGATTGATTCTCAAATTACGCTGCTGTCCTTGTTCGCCAGCTGTCACTCATCTGTCAGCACTACAAGCCCGCGTGTGTGATTCCCTTGTTTCTTTTTGCTAATCACATGCAGAGTACTTCCCACCTACGACTGTAGTAGCGGCAAGGGGGATCCTGTAAATTCCTATTCTCTCGCACGTACTAGCCCAACGCCAAAGCGCTGGTCCTTAGGACTGTAAAAGATTGCACGGTCCGGGGATTGCCTCGAAGGCTATAGCCGATAGGCGAGTCGTCGTGTGTAATAATGAATGGTGACCCATCTACAGCCATATCGATCTAGACTCCTCACTTCATTCGCTACAGCGTACTCCGGGCTCTTGCGAACAGCTTAAATGGCACCCGCGCGCAGAGAATGCGGCTCGATCAATGCCAGGCCCGCGTTATCTGCCACGGATTGCCGCCCTCAGCCTCACGTAAATCATTATTGATTACGCTCATCCTATGTTTAGACTGCCCCCTTACACTCCGCCGATGACAACTGCGCGCGCGCTGCGGCACGCGTGGAAAACGCGATTCTGCTCTTACGAGCGTGTCAGACTTTACGGTAGCCTCGCGCGTGCATTTGACAGAATTATTCTATTATCGGAATCAAAGAAGAAAATGGCAATGCACAAAAAATGACTCATATATGCCAACTAGTGTGGCGGATAACCTCAGCTAACTGCACGCTATTTCTGTCTGAGAACAAGCAGCGATGCTTTGCTGAAAGTAAGCGAAAAACGAAATGTTTCGATCTTGCAAATTGGAAAACTCATAACACAACCGCGCGTAGCACACAACGCACGCGAAGCACGGCACGCGAAGCACGCACGCGGTGGGGGAATGATCACGTTTATAAGAGATGAGTCAGCGTGCGGGCACGGTGACGTACGGGAGTACCAAGTTTCACTGCGTGCCCGCGTTACTGATTCAATCGCCCCGCGTAAATTTGTAATAGTATGTAAATGCGTGCGTGCGTGTGCATGTGTACGTATGTGCGTGCGTGCGTATGTGCGTGTATGTGCATGTGTGCGTATGTGCGTGCGTGTGTATGTGCGTATGTGCGTGTGTGCATATATACGTGTATGTGTATGTGTATGTGCGCGCGTACGTACGAGTTGTAGGTTTGTTGAAGGAATAAGCCCGCATATATTCAGTCTATACCACCTAGTACCTTCTAGCACCTTCATACTAACGTTTCGCTGACGACGAGTGTGAACTGGTGCTAACGCTCACGAATCTGAAGACGGTCTCCCCTACAAAATCTCGTGCGTAGGATTTAATGCAGTTCCCGAGTCGGTACAAACGCAATACGCCTAACATCTCACTCATAAACATATCGTGTTTGACATTTTCGCCGACTACTAGGTTTTCATAATACACGCAGAACCCGACGAACTGATGCTGCAAAGAATTTGTATACGTATATAATATAATTTATTATATATATATATATATATATATATATATATAACATTCTTCCCGTAATATCGTGCGAATTCACTTGAAGCTAAAATAGTTTTCTTTAGTCTGCAAGAAGCCACCTAACGTGTACGTGTATTGTAAGGTATCGGCAGGCAGTGTGTGCGATGTAAATTCTACGTGCCTGAGGAGCTGGTGGGGGGCATTGTAGTTTAATCAGGAGGTTACAACAAATACAATACAACGCACTCGTGTCGATTCTTAAAAGAAGAATACAGAGAGAACGGAAAAGCGCACACAATAGTCAGATCGATTGTACGTACGACGTAGATGAAAATATAGCTGCGCAAGTCCGTGCGCGCGTGCATGTGCGTGCGTGCCTGTGCTTACGCGCGGGCGTGCATGTGTGCGTGTGTACGTGCGCATGCGCATAACGTGCGTGTGTGTGTTTGTATGTGCGTGCATGTACGTGCGTGCGTGTGTATGTGGTTAAAACCTTAACACTGACGATTGCATTTAAAATGTAACAGTCGTATATAAGCTACAAGGTACACATTGCCTTGTCAAGGCGCGAGAATCAAAATAGAAGCCCGGTTTCTTTTCCGATCAGCATTTAATCTCGGATGAAAGACCGTAGATACAAAACTGTATGTCACAAGGAACGAATCAAGTAGACGAACACCAAGTTTCACACACAAACACACAAAAACAACCCACATAGCCATGAATATTTCATTAAACGTCGGTATTTTTTTTTGGGGGGGGGTAGAAAATAGTTGTCCGACGAGATAAATCCATTACATCTCTCAGCCACTCAGGAGTTGGCACGAAATTATGATAGCAAATTTACAAACACTACTCTCACTAGGTACGTGTGTCATTGCACGTAAACTTGCTTTCTTCAGAAAAAAATTCACACGCCTACGACACTAGCTGCTTCCACCGCTCGCCATTATGCCATTGATACAAAGGGAAGAGTTTTTATCAAGAAAGCAAGTTGCCACGCAGCAACAGAAGCCTCGTGACAGTAGTAGAGTCTGTAAGATTACGCTCACATTTACATGTTCCGACTCCGTGCCGAGTAAACGAATCATGAATGTCCGAACAATTCAAACCAAGACAACCGAACATTCATTTACCTTTTCGACGAATTAAATACGGTTCATGTGAAGTAGAGTTTGTAAATTTACGAGCATATTTCCATAGTTGCGAATGTAACGTGCAACGAACCTTACATGATGTGTGAGTCACACATCAGATTATCGGAACCCGCTTACCATAAAAGATAGAGATAGCATTATTGCAATAAAGGATTACAATCAGAAAGGAACCCTCTCTCTGTCTACTGCCATCGCTATATTAGTATGTTCTGCTCTATTGTTTCTGCTACTTGCGCAAAGTCTCTAGCTTTGTCTATAGATCACGATACTTCACCGAGTGATTCTAGACGCAGGCGATGCGTTCTGCTTCCCTAGCTCGCATGCCGTGTATCGACAGAACGGGACAAGAACAGCGTAAACGTGACGGCGACAAAAAGAAACCATTACCACCGCCACCGCATTGTGCACGCCGCACACACGCGCGCACACGCACGCACCCATGCGCACACGCACGCACACACACGCGCACACAACACGAAGAGAAAAATCATTAGATTCAGCCAGGCATCTGGCAGACGAAGCAAATTGTGCCCCTCCATTGATTGCAGCTTATTTCGCACTTCATCGTCGTAGAGTGGCGCTGACGTTGCTCGCCGAGCGGCAGAGCACCAACGCCGCCGAGCGGTTGGTGACAGACTAATAAGTCACAGCCCTCTGTGCGACCAACATGATGGCATATAGAAACTGACTAGATGTCTCTTATGATTGAAACAACTGCGGGAGAGCGAGACGAGTTCAATATTGATTATGATTGAGCTATATGACGAGAAAGACAACTGTTCGTACATGTACATGAGGTCTAGAGCAAACACGACACACAGTGACAGCAGGACGGCCCTGGATAGAAAGGCGGTGATCACCTGACCGCGAGAAAACACTGGACAGTGAATGTTACATTACTGGACAGTAGGATAGATGTTACATCCCCCCCCCCCTATCCTGGGTTTGGGTTACATTATTGTATCTAGTCTTACTAGTACTCCGCTCACACGTAGGCCTACACGGCTGCAGACGACGACTACGACACCTGCCCTCCGTGTCTTACTACTACTACCACTACTAGTACTACCGCAGCAATGACCTACATATTGTAGAGAGAGGGGAGGGGGAGGTGAGGATCTCCGCGAATCCATGTGAGCGTGAGATTTCTGTACGCTAGCACAGCGACACATCAGAGTGCGATGCATGATTCCGTGTGAGCGAGCGAGCGTGACGGAGAGGGAGGAAGAGAGAGATAGATGGGTGAGAGAGAAAGGGAAAGCTAAAGAGAAAACGAAAGTGAACGAGTATGTCTGTATGGGGGGTGCGTGGGCGCGTGCGCGATAGAGCGGCGTGGAAAGACCAACAGATTCTGACATGACGGAACTGTGTTATCGCACCCAGATACACCGACCGGCCCTGCACCCGAACCATTCAGCCACCGTAGTACCGTACACTTGATCTGATAGTAACCATATACTTGTACCTCGTATAACATAGGTATCACGTCCGCCAATATCTCAATCCACGATCGGGGTAGGGGGATCTGCTTTCGCTACACTTAAATCAACAAGCGAAGCGAACGTCACGTTCATGATCAACGACATCTATCAATGAGACTGTGAACTTTGACCCCACGACCGCGCTTCTGGACGGCTGCCATATTGACAAGCACTGAGCCAGTCAATCAGAATATCGACCGCATCACGGCAACAACGGCAACGTAGTCGGCAACGCTATCAAATAAACAAACACGCGCAGACGATCGAACGAACAACTGCGGACCGACGAAGCAAGCCGCCTGCCTGCAGCAGAAGAAGAATCCGCCATGTTCGCGGCTTGCAGGGAGACGGTGGGCCAATCATCATTACTCACGAACCATTCCCTTGACCGGTTACCCTGTCAATTATACAGACAAGGAAGCAAAGTCTTGTCGCTGTGAGCTCTCCCAGCCTGATGAACCTACTAATTATTTCCCTTACAGATACAGTCACTACAGACACAGTTACTACAGCTACAGTTACTACAGATACAGTCATTATAGATACAGTAACTACAGATACAGTCACTACAGATACAGTCACTACAGATACAGTTACTACAGATACAGTCACTACAGATACAATCACTACAGATACAGTAGCTACAGATACAGTCACTACAGATACAGTTACTACAGATACAGTCACTACAGATACAGTAACTACAGATACAGTAGGCTACAGATACAGTAGCTACAGATACAGTCACTACAGATACAGTCAGTATAGATACAGTTACTACAGATACAGTTACTACAGATACAATAACAACAGATACAGTAACTACAGATACAGTAACTACAGATACAGTAGCTACAGATACAGTTACTACAGATACAATCACTACAGATACAGTAGGCTACAGATACAGTTACCACAGACACGGTTATTACAGATACAGTTACGTACTGTAGATACAGTTACTGTAGATACAGTAACTATATACACGGTTACTACAGATATAGTAGATGCCAAATGCGCTGTGATTCTGTATTTTGGTGTGTTAGCAGCTACTCTCCGTCTATCGCGGAGGAAGGGTGTGGGTGTGGGTTGAGCTAGAGCGTTGACACTCATTATGATTATATCAAGATATCCCTCTAGCATTAGCAGTATCCCCCTACATCAACAGTTGCAAGCGATATTGCAGTCTGTAGGGAACACGACGTGGCAATAAACGTTTTTCAACCCCATCGCATAAAAACACCGACATTCAACGAGTAACTTTATTCAGCAACCGCTCATTCAACAACATCGATTTCATGTGGGAAAAAATTCTGCCGCTGCCAGTCTGAATGGGGGCCATGAAGCTTCTAATATAACTCCCGTAAAATTCATAAAATTTGCAACACAAAAACTTCGCCATGGCCCAGTCTCATGCAGAACGGCCTTGTAGCCCTTACACGCATGTATTATACATATTTAATGTACATGTGCGCATTTACATGTACACGTATACGTACCTTTAATCAACATGCCACGCACATGACCAGCGTGCATCAGTATATGGGTGCATTAGGCATAATAGCATTGATAATGGTAAGGACAGGAAACTAATGCACCGACTCTAAGCAGATAGTTAACACAAAAAATATCAATCTCGGAAAACAGAACGATCATGTTTGTTACTACTAAACCTAGCCCGACCATGCTGCGAACTGTCGCACGTCAACACACACTGGTCTGTCGATGTATGACCGTTTCTTTGCGCCCTACTAAGCTTAGAAAATTCCTAAGCAACTGACCACTTCTGTAAAAAAACAATACCATCATATGGAAACCCATTCATTACCAAGGACGCTGTGTGTTTGCCCATATGACAAATTTCTTTCCATTTCTAGAAAGCATTGCAATACTTATACCGACGGAACGTAACGGGACCATTACTATTCACTTAGACACCTCCCTCCAATAGATCTTAGCGGACCCGCAGCGCACACCGTACATCCTCACATTATTGCACACTTAAAATGCGAGAGTTACACGATTTGTAGACACTCCCGTGTCAGCTGTTCTTCTCTGTCCGTCTCCACACGACGACCGAATCGATGGCTCGCATCTCAATTTCCCTGTCGCTGTCCTGTACGTGTTCTCACGAACAATCTACTCCCCTCCCCTCCTGCGCCGCCGCGTTTTGTGCTTGTCTTGAAGGCACCCATAACTCACTAGTCTCATCTGCTATGCACCGAAACACGACAGTATGAATGAGAAGATCTTGTCATGCTACTGCCGAGGCGGATAGGATAAGTAAGGGGGTTGGACTCGGTGTTAGATGGTGAGAGAAGTTTCCTCATATAAATTCGCAGAACAATCCGAATTATCCATACAGAGCGACATGGAGAGAGAGAAATGACTCCCTACCCTCCAAAAGAGGGAGTCCGAAACAAAATGAGGGAGTCCGCAGTCTGAGGTTCAAAATTAAAGATATTAACAAAATAACGCATTTGAAGATTCATGCAGTTGCACGTCTGCCAAATTTTCTTTGGACATTAGCTGAAAAAATACAGTAATTCCGCGAGGCCGTGCTCCGGAACGAACTAGTTACTTAGTATGGCAGAATATTCAGGGAGTCACACGGACTCCTGCATATATGTCAAATCAGGGAGTCCGACAGTAAATCCGGGAGTATTTGACTCCGGACTCGTTAATTTCGCACCCTGTTGCACACTCGCTCGTTACGTGACGAATAAAAACTCCACTTCAAATAACTCAACAACTCACGACGCGACGTTAGAGAGCCTTGAGTCGACGGAAGACGGGAGACAAAGTCGACGGGTGCGACCCCTACATTCTGTCGTGTTTACCGCGGGTGAGTCACGTGACAGCAGGGTGCAAATGTTTAGCGTTTTTGTATTGGCTTGGCTTCGCGACTTCTTTCCGTGGACACATGGGAATGTTGTAGGGAAGCTGAGAAACAACTTCCGCTACTGTTGTAGGTAAGCTGAGAAGTAGTCGCTAAACTGTACAACTGTAAGCTGTAGTATAGGTGTATGTAACACGTATCGCATAGATGTTTAGATCGTCTGATTGCGTTCATCCTTTTGTTGCTAACTTCACTCAGGAATTACTCATTACCTTTACTCAGGAATGCATGCACGTGCAAGCGCAGACACACAGGCACTTGGAGCGTTTCAATAAAATATCATGCTAAATAAATACGAAATTTATTTACTACCAAAGTCTTAAGTTAATGTTTCTCTACTCTCCTTCACCTATTACAGCTGACAAGCCGTGCTGCAAATGCTCCAGCCAATGCAACATATTAATTTTTATGTTTATGTGCAAGTGTGCAGTACTGCCAGTAGCGTGCAGCAGCGTGCGTGCGGTGGACGTGTGTTGCATTGGTTGGAGCATTTGCAGCACGGATTATCGGCAATAATAGGTGAAGGAGAGTAGAGAAACATTAAGACTTTGGTAGTAAATGGATTTCGTATTTATTTAGCATGATATTTTATTGAAACGCTCCAAGTGCCTGTGCGCAGACACACAGACACATGGCCGTGCGCACACACAGACATACATGCACGCACACTCGCATGCATACACATACACGCACGCACTCGTGCATACATACACGCGTACCCATGCACACACGCGCGTTCCCACACATGCACGCATGCACTCGTACATACATTAACGTGCACCCACGCACCCACGCGCATACCATACATAAACGTGCACCCACGCATCCACGCGCGTACCACACATGCGCGCACGCACGCACTTACCTGTAAATGCCGTCCAAATTCTCATCTGCAACACACGCTGGCTGCCGCACGCTAGCTGCTGCACACTGACACATAAATATATATTATGCTTATTATTGGCGACAAGCCGTGCTGCAAATGCTCCAGCCACTGCAGCACACGGCCACAGCACGCACGCACGCTGCTATTTATGTGTCAGTGTGCAGCAGCTAGCGTGCGGCAGCCCGCGTGTGTTGCAGATGAGCATTTGGACGGCATTTACAGGAAATTGACGGCAAT
>NW_014577197.1:314810-316007 GCF_000485595.1 Priapulus caudatus | reverse complement strand
AGCTTGTACAACGTACACAGCTTGTACAACGTACACAGCTTGTACAACGTACACAGCTTGTGCAACGTACACAGCTTGTACAACATACACAGCTTGTACAACGTACACAGCTTGTACAACGTACACAGCTTGTACAACGTAATCATCACGTAGATTTATTTGCGCGCACGTATCTAGTGCGGTCGCCGCGGCTGCCGTACGCGCACTTAAATTCACGAATTTTCTATGGTAAAATTGGTAAAAATTTGGTTGCCATTTTTTTACATTAAAAGTAAGAACTAACGGGACTAAACGTATCGTCAAATTCTTACCTGATAAGATTGTTTCTCAACTAGTTAAAAATCCAAAAAACCTGGACGATTTGATATTGTGTTCCTGACAATAATTGCTTGCTATGGGCTATGTATGAGTCACGAGGGTATGTTCACATCGAACAATATAGTAAAATAAGAACTATAATGCAGCAATTTAACCTTAAAAGGTTAACAGAATTACTTGTATTTTGTGAAAAAGCGGAAATATTTTATATTTTTTTTACTATTTACGGTGACGTAATCACTTTAAGGCGGTACTACTCCTAGCTCTACCGGTGTAGCCACTTCGCTCCCGCTATAAGGATCCCTAGCTAGGGGCTCTACACCGGTAGAGCCTCTCATCACCTCCATATTCATTATATATTATATATATATATATAACACGTAACAACAGCGCTGCGCGGGTGACACTGACCGACGGTCCGCACTCGGACCCCGCTATCCCGTGGTGCGTCGATGAACGTACCATTTATCAGCTTGCCTGTCGGCTGTCGCACGCCGGACCGACAGATCGCCGATCGTTCTGATTGGCTGGCCGAGTCATTTATCGCCATCATGGCGATTGTGCGAAGTTGCGCCGCGGCGGAGTAATTTCACAGTTTTATTAGCGTGTCGGGACGCAGGTTTCGATGCGCGCGGATGCCACAGACAAAACAGGTAAATCTTAATGGATCCGCCGGTATCACAACTCCATGCACGCTATCGGCTCCCTCCATTCACGGGACCACGCCGTGCGCACTGTACACGCTGAGATATAAGAATAATCAGCTAATTATTATAATTACAGGAAATCACAGTCAGTGGAACACAGAGAGGGACACAGGCAGTGTGAGAGGGGAGAGCGAGAGAGAGAGAGAGAGAGAGAGAGAGAGAGAGAGAGAGA
>NW_014577197.1:308085-312997 GCF_000485595.1 Priapulus caudatus | reverse complement strand
TGCTGTTGATGCTGTTATTGTTGCTGCTGTTGCTGCTGTTATTGTTGTTGCTGCTGCTGCTGCTGTTGCTACTTCTACTACTGCTGATGTTGTTGTTGCTATTGCTGATGATAATGATGATGATGCTGTTACTGCTACTGCTGATGCTGCTACTACAGCTGCTGTTTCTGCATCTGCTGCTATTGCTTTTACTACTGCTGCTGTCTCCGTCACTCTCGCTAGTGCGGTTCGCAAGTCGAAGTAGAAGAGCCGTCATCAAAGCCTATCAATAACCTTTTCATATGCACATCAGCATAGTATGTTCCGCAGTGACGACATTTCAATTGTGGAGTGTCGGCCATTCACATGGAAATGCTAGCAAGCATGAGTCGGCCCCCATGATCAATAGTTCCCATGCTGTCATCATCGCTGCCCCGCTTCCCCTACCCCATACACCATCATACCCCTCTCCCCTACCCCTACACCATCTTACCCCTCTCCCCTACCCCTACACCATCTTACCCCTCTCCCCTACCCCTACACCATCTTACCCCTCTCCCATAACCCTACAGGACACACTCACGAACATCAGCCACCCTGCTTCCTACAACACAAACCGTGTACCGTTAACTTCGTTCTCACACTGTCACAGTGGCAGCGGTACCATCTTGATGTTTACCTTTCCAATCGTCACGATTGGCTGCCGAGTAATCTATCACATTCTATCAGGAGTCTATCACGATTCACGAATACATGAGGCTGCTCTCTGCTTCCCTCCCCGGCGTGCAATAATCTATATTAAACTCTTCAGCATTCGTCATGATAAACACGACTTCTCTAACGGCTCATTAATTACAGGTTTTGATCTTTCCCGCTCGCCTATTCGAGGATAGCTTCTCACCTTTCCATCACCTCATCTGCAGCTGTCTCTCGCGCTTCCCCTGCTCCTTTGAAACAGGGTTCCACCTATCTCCGTCCCATTTGAGAATAAATGTCCACCTTAGCCACTTCCTCATTTTTCCGCGAACTATCCGAGTTCATATTCTCCTTCGCCTCTTTGAAAAACAGTTCCCAGACCGTTCGAAAACAGCTTCTCATCTTTCCTTTTCCTTCTCGAAAACTGGGGAGTACCTTCCCCTCGACTCGCTCGAATACATCGTTCCTCTTTCTGCGCACTTCCTCGTCAACGTCTTTACCTCTTCTTACTTCATCCTCGTACACTTTCCCCCAACGTAGAAGCCTACGACTAGCGAGCTGTTGCCACTATATTCCTCTGCCCACATCACTGTACACCTCTGCCCACATCACTATACTCCTCTGCCCACACCACTGTACACCTCTGCCCACATCACTGTACTCCTCTGCCCACATCACTGTACTCCTCTGCCCACATCACTGTACTACACCTCTGCCCACATCACTGTACACCTCTGCCCACATCACTGCACCTCTGCCCACATCACTGCACTCCTCTGCCCACACCGCTGTACACCTTTGCCCATATCACTGCACACTCTCTGTCCACATGATTTCGTCTACAGCGTGTGCCCACCGCTGTACCCAGGCGAGCTTAGATTTTGAGTCCGCACATCCATCCATCCGTCTAGCCATCCATCAATCTATCCATCCGTCTGTCCATCCATCCGTCCACCCACCCATCCATCCGTCCATCGACCCATCCATCCGTCCGTCCGTCCGTCCGTCCGTCCATCCATCCATCCATCCATCCATCCATCCATCCATCCATCCATCCATCCATCCATCCATCCATCCATCCATCCATCCATCCATCCATCCATCCAACCATCCATCCATCCATCCATCCATCCATCCATCCATCCATCCATCCATCCATCCAACCATCCACTCCGCCTCGCGTCGAATTCGATATCAATAATTTCTTATTTGTTTTTAGTCACACTGTCAGCTGTTGCTGCAGCAGCAGCAGCAGCAGCAGCAGCAGCAGCAGCAGCGACGTCGCCGTTGCCTCCTCTTATATATATATACCTATATATCCCTATTATCCCTATATATACCTATATATACCTATATATCCCTATTATCCACTCCTGATATATACACATCTCTCGCAGCTAAATGGCTCGCTACAATCGGTATGCAATATCACACCGCACGCCCATGTTTACGAATGCCGCGTACACGGCGTGTAACTCGCACGCTCGTGTCTGCCTGCCTAATCATACCCGCGTGTACACGAATTTGCTGACGGCTTGCTAGTGTACATACATACATACACTACTGTAGGGCATGTACGTGTTCACACACCTACACGGCACACACACACGACAATCAATGCTCACCTACTCTAGCGGGGCTCTCCCGTGAACCAATCCGCCCCTCCTCCCCTCCCCCCATCACCAACCCATCTCCCTGCACACTGTACATATATATTATACATAGAGTCAAGAGCAGATAAAGAAGGGGTTTATCTGCTCTTGATAGAGTGGTTACAAGCCAGCAACACAGGCGCAGACAGAGACCCCATATAACGGGTCTCGTACAAGTCAAGAGTAAAAGTCCAACTAACCTCCGCGCGCGCGTGCGTGCGTGTGTGGGGGCGTGAGTCGGTGTGTGCGCGCGTGTGCGCGTGTGTGCGCGCGTGCGTGCGCGTGTGTGCGCGTGTGTGCGTGCGTGCGCGTGCGCGTGTGTGTGTACGCGTGTATGTGCGTGCGTGCGCGTGCGTAACTTAGGCGGTGTACCAACTAGGTGATGATCACGTTAAGCGGAGCGGTACTGCAGGTCGCGTGGGCAACAGACGCGCGGACCGATGCATGCCACGTCCCGCTATACAAATGTGTACAGGAGGCAAATTCTCCTCCCTCCCGGACCCGCCAGCATCACGATGAACGCTCAATACATCGGTAAATACGGTTCCCAATCTCCCTGACGGGCCGTACGGCGGGAGACACGCCGGGAATCGAGATGCGTCAATCATTCCGGCAGAACTAATAGAAAAACTTGTTCGGCACATTTAATTTTTGTTATCCCATTTGCCGCGCACTAAACTACAGCGGCGTTTTGAGTAAACTCCATTATTTATGCGGGGCCGCAGCGGCCGCAGATATATCGTGTGCGCATGCGCCCCTCACACAGGCATCGCTTGCATCACACACGCACATATTTCACATGAGAGACGATGAGCTTTTCACACGGACGCGCGCACGCCTACGCGTGTCATACTTAATACTTAATCTCCTTAGCGCGCAGCTAGCTGCTGCTGCTGGTAACGCGCGCGCAGCTCTCTCGTAGGTATCAAAGGAAAAGCTGATAAATCGATGCAAAAATGAAGCGCAGGTGAGTCTTCCCGCGAAGGCATACATCGAGGCCAGTTTATATAGCGCTTATATTAGCGCACTCACGATCGCTCATCACTCCGACAGCGTCCATAGAGAGAGCGGGTGCGGCAGGGCGGGCTGGAGAGAGGGCGGATGGCAGGGCGGGCTGGGGGAGAGCGGGCGGCACGGCGAGCGGCACGGCGACCTGCAGGGCGGGCTGGAGGTAGAGAGGGCTGCAGGGCGGGCTGGAGGACGGGTAGCAGGGGCGGATTGCAGGACGGGCTGGGGCAGAGCGGGCGGCACGGCGACCTGCAGGGCGGGCTGGAGGGAGGGCGGGCGGCACGGCGGGCTGGAGGGAATAGCATCTAGATGCGGCGGAGGAGTCAACGTAATTTCACGCGAGATGATGCGAATTAGAGCTAACGAAGTTTGGCCTGAATTTCGATGACGGCCGGCGGGGACGCGCGCACGCACGCGTGCACGGCAACAGACCGTGCAGTGCGGCAGCAATCATCGTCAGCGCAGCAGCAGCATCCTGCATGAAACCAGCACCGTGTACGGTGCAGCAGCAGTAGCATCATGCATGAAGCCAGCACCGTGTACGGTGCAGCTGCAGCAGCAGCATCCTCCTGCAGCAGCAGCATCCTGCATGAAGCCAGCACCGTTTACGGTGCAGCAGCAGCAGCATCCTGCATGAAGCCAGCATCGTGCACGGTGCAGCAGCAGCAGCAGCATCCTGCATAAAGCCAGCACCGTGCACGGTGCAGCAGCACGCAATAATGCAGATGATAGCAACAGCAGCAGCAGCCGCAGCAGAAGTAGCAGCGGTAGTAGTAGTAGTAGTCGTCGTCGTCGTCGTCGTCGTCGCAGCAGCAGCAGCAGCGCGTCGTCGCCGCCGCAGCAGCAGCAGCAGCAGCAGCAGCAGCAGCAGCAGCAGCAGCAGCAGGAGTAGCCGCAACATCAATAATGGTAATAGCAGTAGTAGCAACAGTAGCAATAGCAGTAACGGCGGCAGCAGCAGCAACAGAAGCAACAGAAGCAGTACCATCAATACACCAAAGAGTGGCGTATTAGGAAAGTGCACACGTATAGAAAGGAGCAGTGCATCTTTGCAACGGAGACGAGAACAACAGGAGCAAGAAAAAAGAACGACCGAGCAGAAAGACAACCTGACCGACATTACTCCGCACCGATTCCACATCGATTCCTTAAGTTCCTGACCGCGCTACGGTACTCTCATCGATCAATCGATCGATCAATCGATCAATCGATTCTCAACAATAGTAAATCTCTGCTCGCGCGTGCCCGGGTGTGCTGAGTCAAGCAGGCCGCTCTACCGGCGGACGCAGGTAGCAACGGCAAAGCGGCGACCGGGGTCACGACCTCCTCAGAGACGCACCTGGCACTCGAGACAAAATATTTACGCTCGTTTGTGAACGATAGATATATGCAGGGAAGCTATCAGAAGGTGTGACGAGCGTTTCTCACGTGTATCGTACCAAAATCGTACGCACGCACACTACGCCCGCACGCACACAGCGCACACACGCGCGCATACACACATACGCACGCGCGCACACACTCACACACGCGCATACAAACACGCACGTGTACACACACACACACACACGCACACG
>NW_014577197.1:305453-306749 GCF_000485595.1 Priapulus caudatus | reverse complement strand
GTGTGTGTGTGTGTGTGTGTGTGTGTGTGTGTGTGTGTGTGTGTGTGTGTGTGTATATACCCTGTAAATGCCCGTGTATGTGTAAGCAAGCAGGTCTGTATGTGTATGTGTATGTGTAGATAGACGTACGTGGATATGTAAGCGTATATAAACGTGCACGTGTAAGTGTACGTATGTCTGCATGAGTAAGCGTACATTGCACTGCCACGTAGGAGGGAGGGGGGCAACGATTATTCGCATGACGCGGATTCGGACTACATTTTAATTATCTAGTAACCGGAAAACCGTAATTTGGGGATATAAATCAACCGGGACGCGGAAAATCCCTAAATTGCGATTTCATTTAACTAGGGACTGGGAAATGGCATACGTTTTTATCTGGGACATTGTGAACGCATCTGCTACTAACGAAAGTGCACGTACGTATTAACATGAATATATTCAGAAGTAGATTTAGACAGGGAATTTTATATATTCCCTATTATCTATTTCTGATATATTCTATTAGTGCAATAACGATGAGACATTCTGATATGAAAATGCCTCACCTCCAGGGGATGTACCGACGAGAGATGCGACTCGCCAATCCACCCAAAGCATTATGAAAAACTCAAGATTACTTAACTCAGTTATGCACCAGCACACTGGGGGTTTCATTCCATATTGCCTAGCACGGGACATTTCATTTAGAAGGTAAAGTAAAAATCGATAACCTCACGTGACTAGGTGCAATGATGAAATGGAAAAAAGACGAAAAACAGAAATTAGTCACGTTAAAGAAATTATACATTTCGACAGCATGCGTTATTTATTAGTCAACGTAGCTAGATATGTTCTAAGGATTCGGGTTATCATTCATTTCCACAAACGCATGGGAACGGAATGGTTTAGGTTACACATTTATCCCACGAAATTATCCCATACGAGGGAGATTACACCCGCCTTTCGTCAATAATTCCCGCAATGATCTACAATTGTCACCCATTGTGGCGACTTCCTTCCCTTTCAGCCACCCCATCCACCCACCTCACCTCAACACACACACATACACGTTCCTAACGGTTGCCTTCTGGCATAATTCGCTTTATCATGCTTACTGCCTTCCCCCAATGCCTGCCACGACATTCACCGCAGCGCCTATACATATATATACCCTCTGGTTATGCGCAGCCATGTACGTACGGGCGTATGTACACACGCACCCGCACAAACACACGCGCGCGCGCACACACACACACACACGAACGCACGCACGCACACACACACACGCACGCACGCACGCACGCACGCACGCAC
>NW_014577197.1:260241-305170 GCF_000485595.1 Priapulus caudatus | reverse complement strand
CTCTCTCTCGCGCGCAGCACCAGTTCTGAGGCCGTGGATAAACGCGGCGCAGCAAGGGGGCGCGCAGCGTGCGTCAAAGCAGGGTATTTAGTCGCGGCACAATGCTGCCTCTGGGGCAGCCGCGCACTAATCTCCACGCTGACTGCATACACTGCATCATTACAGTCCGCACATTCACACACAATGTTCGCATTGAGATTTGTAAACGCCGGGCCCCGTCGGCACATCTGGCCGGCTCTTCTGTTACAATCTTAATTCACATGTCAGTGCCTTTTCTGTGTGTGCGTGGAAGACAGGCACTGCAATAAAAGCTCTTGCTGGCAGGCAGGCAGGCAGGCAGGCAGGCAGGCACGAAGGACGAAATGCTTGCTTGAGTCCGCAGCTGCGCAGAATAGTAATGACACTTAACACATACCGCACACCAGCGCATGCGCACCGCACGTGCGCACAGATGCACGCACGCAGGCACGCACGCACGCACGCACGCACGCACATCCTCACCAATGTGTGCCTCTACACGCACCCACGTGCGCGCAAGCACTCGCATACTCGCTCACGCGCCTCCTTCCATGAACACGCGCGCGCGAACGTCTCCTCCCACGCACACGCACGCACGCGCACACGCACGCACGCACGCGCACCACTCGTAGAAGAGCGCAAAGTCGTTTGTCTTCACCCTCACTGCTCATCAAGCCGCGGGCCTGCATTCCCTGCATGTAAAACCCCCTCACACTTCTACCCTGTTCATACGGCGCGCCTCTCTCCCTCTCACTCGTCACACAAAGCTCTATTCTCGCTAGGCGCATGCACTGCCTTTCAGATACATATCTGCACACACTCAGATGCGCATTGGACATTGGGAAATGACTGTGGTGTACTGCGCATGCGCGGAACTGCCATGTCGCGGGGTTTTTAAAAGCAGCAAACACACGCAATCTAACATTATACGCTTATCCGTTTGGTGTAAATGCAATATATTTTAATAAGTTTGGAGCGAAATATCAAATTTAGGCCTTGCAACTGACCGAGTGAGAAAGACAACGTCAATCGATCGCTAGAGGCCCATGATTAAACACCAAATAACAGCGTCACCGTAGCAAACTGTAATGGCGACACGGATGCGCGCACGCGCTCCCATCGTAACGAAGTTATTTTTTCACATTAGGTAAAACAATAGCTTGCTAGATAATGAAACGTGACGTCAACGACTGAATCTCTATTGTGACGCGAAGTCGATCTCAAAGGCATCGTGTGTTGCATGCGTTGGCGGTTATTGAGAGCGCGTATCCATCCACTCGCACGGCTATGATATCGATCACGTATACCAACGACAATGAACCCCAATGGTGTGTGCGTCTAGCCCGTGCCCCCACCACCACCACCACTACCACACACACCGACGCGTGAGCGCTATAGGTAGATATCACGCTACACGGTGTGCTGTATATTCAAGAACCGCTAACGAAGAAATCTGCATTGATCTGCGCGCGCGACGCTCGCCGCCAATGAAAGCGCTTGCCACGGATTTTCTCTCTTTATGAACGCAGTTCGATCGGCTACGTGAATCCACTGTTTCAGCGTGGATACTGGCTTTATATAGCTCTTCTAATCCCCTCACGATCTGAATTTTGTTAAGGTATTAAGGCTGATGTTGGATCGCAGTATTTTTATACGCTAGAAACCAAACCGTGTCGTTAACAACAAGAACTTAATAACAATTATAACTTAAGAACAAGACAGTTGTTCATGAACGTGTATTCACAGCATCGTCGTAACGGAAACATCCTACATGATAATGGCAACATGCTACAGTAATAATTTATTGCAAGCGTAGCAAGCGTGGGCGATGTTGATCATAAATTAAAATGTGATGTGTATACATTGTATCAAGCGAACCAGACAATGCGGCTAGACAATACGTCTGCAGTGTACTTGCATGTGCATATCTGTGAATCTGTGTTCATGTTTTTATATATATATATATTATAATTACATTACAATGATTACATATTAATAATTTTCAAATGCTATCATTGCATATTTTAAGATTTTGGATACCAACATTGTTGAAATTACTATCCAATGGGATACCAGATTTCAATACCTGGTATCCGAATGGATACCATAATAAAAATCAAATTTCGACCCCTGAACTAATGGCAACACCCCCACATAATAATGGCAACATGCTACAGTAATCGCAACATACTGCATAATAATGGCAACATGCTACAGTAATGGCAACACCCCTACATACTAATGGCAACAGGCTACAGTATTGGCAACACACCCACATAATAATGGCACCACCCCACATAGTAACGGCAACACTCCATAGAGTAATGGCAACATCCCACAATAACGGCAGCATCCCGCATAGTAATGGCAACATCCTACATGATAACTGCAACATGCTACATAGTAATGTCAACATCCTACATTATAGTAATGGCAACATCCTACAGTAATGGCAACATGCTACAAAGTAATGGCAATATCCTACATGATAACTGCAACATCCTACAGTAATGGCAACATGCTACAAAGTAATGGCAACATCCTACAGTAATTGCAACATGCTACATAGTAATGGCAACATCCTACAGTAATGGCAACATATTTACATGCTACATAGTAATGGCAGCATTCCACATTCTAATAGCACCATCCTACATCGAATAAGCCAGTCGTTATATTTCGTCGTTCCACGTTTACTACATTACCGCCTGAGCGCTCCCTGGTAAAAGAAACCTTGTCAACCAGAAGCTAAGATGTTGATATGCATTCTGGGAGAATAATGGCTGCTGATACGGGGACTTGGGGTTTAAGCTGATTGGCTGAGCCATCCAGACTGCAGCTGGTGGGATTTTCTCATTGGTGTGTTCAAGCACGTGCAAAGGTAAGTGTTTATAGGCAGCGTTGAATCATCTGATTTAGTATACATCATGTAGTATACATGACATAGCTTTGGTGAGGTACAGAGTATGTATAATATATGCTCCTCATTCTTAGCTATTCAACCACACCTACAACTGGCTTTCTTTGCCAAAATAATTGAATACAACGAGATTGGCATTTCAAAACAAAACTATTTAGCATTGTGAAACCTACGTGAACCTACGGATTTTAAACCGTAAAAGTAGAATTTTGGGTTAAAGCTTGTTTTTTAAGTGCCCATGCTATAATCAATGGTATGCCTAACTCATTTCACTGCTTCTGATAGCACTGGTGAGAATACATTAAAACCCAGATGACCTATATGCATACTCCACACATTATATAGAATTAAGAGGCGTTTGAGAACTTAGAAGATATTATCCTTATATGGTATGTGTTATACACGTACATGCCGTTTGGATTTACATATTCTTCGTTCTTCTGGCCTAATCTGATGAACATAGGTTTAGAAATACCGGATCTAAGGAACGTAAAGTTTGCGAAGAGTTCGCACTTTAACCAGTGTGATCCACACCAGACAGAAGTTTTTTTCTAGCTCGTCTATTTATCTACAGTACGGCATCACCACTCACTTGTTTCGTTCATCGGAAAGTTATCAAAAAACTGAGAAACGCTTCTGTGAAATACACATGTGTCCTGTCTAGTGCAGGCCTATGGGAACAGCAGGACTCATGGAATATAAAACCCGAAGTCCCCATATCCCCCCGGACTTGTCAGGAGGAGAGAAACGTGGTTCGTTTTCGCACGCTGTATATACGATATGATAACGTAGTTGTAAGATAGGGGTTGCCTGCTGCAAGCTCGCGGACTTACATTATCGTACCCAGATGTGAATGCGGATGCCTGCAATACTTGCTGGTACCTGTGATGCGTCTCTTCTAATGCTAGACAACTCTACCACGTGTTCCAGTCTGAGGCACACGTCATGCACACTACAGCACTACGGTGTTTGGTCTGAGCCACGACACCTACTACCCTCTGAGCCGGCTGCTGTGACTGTGAGCTGTGCCAACATCCCACTGCACATAATTTTTATATTCTAATCGTTATAGCATTAGGAAAGTCCGTCGACATGTTTATTGTGATGGATGTTACATCTTGTTAAAAAAATCTTTCAACGGCAGCCACAGCAAAGTTGGGCGCTCAAAGAATGTCCAGTAATTTCATGCGTTTTTTCCTTTAAGAATGCCGAGATTACTTCACCACCACCTGCGTAGCTAACACGTATAATAATTAATACGCTCCCCGTCAGCTCCCCGTTCTTCAGTTCAATATGAGAAATTCCAACATGGACGCTACATAGATCCGCCATATTTCTCGCAGACGAACATTTAATTGACCCAAGATTTATGTTATTCAACCAACTCTCAGATGTACATGTTAGAACACATTTTGTGTTGTTATTACGTTGTTGTTTTTTTAAAGGCCAAAACGAGCACAACAACATTGAAGTGTATGCTTCTTAGCTAGTTTATGGCCATATCATTTACACCTATAAGCACACCACTTGCTCTTGCATGTGAGTGTTCAGTCACCGGTTGCTCCAATTAGATCAGAAAATTGAAGAAACAAATCAGCAACGTTCACAGCCGACGATGCCATGTGTACACCAAAGATAGGGTTTGGATCGGGTAGCTAGTTGGTATGCGCTGTACTAGCTGCAGACTGTATCTCACGCTCACAGATGACACTTAGGCCGCACTAGACACGAAGCATGTCTGCAACATGCCGGGAATTTGCCAATAAGTATAAACAGGTATAGATAGCAGGCCCAATGCGAAACCCATCCTCTGGACATTGGACTCGACCACCCACTGACAAATGACCACCAGATGGACACAACAAACATGGCTGACATACGAGCTACATGTACAATTGCCACATGTTTAAAGAACCTCCCCCCACCGACCACGGGTACACGCACGTATGCACGCACGCACGCAGACACGGAACCATGCACAGTGTAAACTATTCGCTCCCTACGCACATAGCAAACAGATTGCTGAGTACAACGTGCGCGCAAACGTACTGTCATATCGGGGGGGGGGGGATGACAAAATCAATACATGCCTATTCAACGATCACGAATAACATCTCGTAAAAAGTAATCCTTCAGAGTAAACTCTACCGAATGCTTCATGTCGTTCTGATGACACGGAATTTTTTGAGCGAAGAGACCATACCTCCATACCTCCACCCCCGAACTCCTCAAACTGTCTGTGACGAGTGGAGGGAAAGGCAGCATTACTCCCACACGCGTTTAATACACATTTACGATTCTTGATGCGCGTTCGTTCGTACACGTCTTACATGTTTCGGGGGGTTTCTACAGAGGAGAACACTGCGACAGGAAGGGGGAGGGGAGGGGTGATACTAACATCGGCGGTCTTGCAAGCAACCCGGCTGTACAAGTCAAACACATGTTGTGAACGATGTCGCTTTGAACGCGGGCAGAATCGCTTTGCATTCATCGGGGGGCCCTGCTGCCTCCCTCCCTCCCATACACGCTGTCTGGAATAGATTACTTACACTCAGTACTCCCCGAAGGCTAGTATAGCAGTACTGTAGCTCTGCGTATATTGTTAGCTGATCCCACAGGTTACGGTTTCAGCAGCAGAGGTGGTATTCTTTAACCGAGCCCATTTTCCTCCATCCATCTGGTTCAGATTAGGATGAACTCCGTAATCCGGGAGTGAATGAGAAGGAAAGCAACTTATGCAATGTTATCCGGCTGTTCGGACCATACTTGCTGTTGCGGTCAATGTCGCCAACATTATAGACGGTGGCGGGTCGTTTCATCGCCTTCAAACTGCCACACTACCAAACCACGGAGTAGCCAGTCTAGGCATGCTCCCCTGTGTAAACCGCGTGGTCACTGCCCCCTCGGTGTGGTCAAAGAGTTGAGAGCTGTCATTGTGCAAAGTGCATGTGGCAGGGAGGCGGGTGTATTGAATGCTCAACTTCAAATACTTACTTATTCGTATGTTTACCGTATAGAAACCAGTGGGAAATATATATAGATTTCTGTGGATAAGAGTAACAATACAGTGCAAGTACAATACAATACAATACAGCACAAGTCACATATCCGTGAAGAGGCCAATCTCACTCCTATATAATACTACTAGCGGGATACCCGGCGTTGCCCGGGGAAATCAGTGGCGTTATGTTTGTGACCGCTTGGTTGAAAGGAAAATACCCACAAAAATCTAACTATCTATCTATCCATGCATCCATCCATCCGATTCCATGCCATCCCATCGCATCCCATATCCCATCCAATCCCATGCCATCTCATGCCGTGCCATGCCATCCCATCCCAAACAGTAAAAAATAATAAGAAATCAAAAGATAAAAGACATTAAATATATAAAATAATAAGAAATCAAAAGATAAAAGACATTAAATATAAAAAATTAAAATTAAAAAGTATAAAAGTAAAAATAATACATACTAAAGAGGTAGGTAAAGGGGAAAAAAGGAAAAAAGGGAAAAATAAGTTCCCCAGCTGGGACTCGAAACCGGAATCCCGGTGTAGGAAACGGATATTCTAGCGATTAGGCCACTGCGACGTTAAGGGTATAACCATGGATTGATAACTGCCATCTATTGATGAATAGCATTTTTATGAATTTTTAGCTTTTTAACTTTTTTAAATGTTTGTTTCAGCCAGAACCACCTCCCAGACGTGCTAATTCTGAAAATATCTTTGGTTTTCCTCTAGGCTGCGGAGTTCTCTAGTTATGCGAGTACGAACTAATTCGGCTGAACAACTTTATATATATATAGATAGGTAGACGATAACACAACGGAAGAGAAAGTAATCAGAACTATCGACGTACTAATACTATTAAGAAATGAATTCTAGTGTGATGTTGGGATGCGAGAAATATGAACGTGGGCGGGTCCAACGTCAACCTGATTCTAAAGCAAACACACCATCTGATAACCAGTCCGTACAAGTCAAGTTTGATGCAATCCGGCTTGGAAACAAACGTAGCACTCACGACCAACGCAATACTAAAGAATAATAAAGACACACATAGCCCTGACATTGCCCCCCCTTGTCATTAGCCAAAGATGTCAATCACACTTTCGAGCTTCTATTTCCTTGGTCTCATCTCTACCATCATTGCACGGGAGACGTATATGCGAACTCATACAAGGTTACAAACCCTACGCCTCAAACCCTTACAGCAGAGAAAGTTCCACTTTCCCACTCTCAGAATTTCACGTTACAAAGGGAAAACGATCTGTTATAATGTTGATCTACGGACGGACCATTACGGCCGTAAATAGTTATTTGCTCTATGAAACAAGCAAATTAAGGAACAGGTTTTGGCGACTGGCATTGGATCTTCAGGCTGTTGCGCGGCTCAACCCCCACCCATACATTTGCCAATGAAATACAAGTGTCGAACAAGACGCACGATAGAAATGCTTCAGGGTTTACAAAGGCCCCCGCACCTGTCTATACCTTGGCACGTTACAATTGCACAGGTAAATATGATTCAGGTATCTCTCACACACTAGCTGTACTGTAAACAACGCACCACGTGTTACGAGCAGACACAGTGTACAGTCAACATGTTAAAAGGCCCCAATACACAGGTCACATGACAAACACGCGGGCACCATACGCCACACCTACCAAGCACAGAGGAAATACCTCACAATATAGCGTGTGTAAAGTAGTGTTGTACGTATCTCGCGATACCATGCACAGTAGAACCGTAGTGCAGTATAACATCCACAAAACAGTGTACAGTATGTATCTCACACAAAAGTGAGTAGGTGATACCAATGGAGTGTACTACTATAAGTATGTACTACGAATATACTGTTAGTTTTGTACGGTAAATACCTCACACTATACGTTTCTGACTAAAATGTACAGTATGTAGTATGTACACTGTGTGTACAACACATGTGTTGTATATCTATGGTATCAAGTAGCTGTGCAAGTTTGCACATTTTCATGTAAATTAGTTAGTTTTGGTCGCAGCGCGCGCACAGTTACGACTTGTATTGCAATTAGAGTTGCCAATGTTCGAACTCGCACCACGCAAACGTGTTAACGCTCGCTCCGCTAACAGATGTGTGCGTTTACCGCATATAATTCCACTTCCTGCAGCACAAAGGCACACACCTTTAGCAGATCTCCGAGGGTGAAAAGTGCAGCTTAAGAACAATAGTACAATACCTGCCGAGCTATTCACACGTGCGTTTCTGTCTAGGGAAGGTGCGTGTGTTCCCGAAGATGAATAGCTACCTGCTTTCATTGTTGCCCCAAGATGACCCTTTCAAGTAATACAGAATCGGGAACACACGGCCATTTGTCACGAACAGACAACGTGAGAATTTATCTGCACTTACAATGGGCAATGCTGGACAGAGGTTACCAGCTAAAGAACTACAACTAGCAAGCAGTCTGTAACACGCGTAAAACTAATTCTACAGCTGCGCAGCATTTAGCGGTTTTGACTGATTCATAATAATATAAAGTGTTGCGATCTAATTCGTTAATAATATATATATATATAATAATATACATATATAATATATATAATACGATTAATTATAAATAACAGAAAGCTATCAGTTGTAGTTATCTTTGTGCAGGCAATGCATGCGAGGAGAAAACTTGAAAGTGAAAACTAGTTCACGCGCTGAGAGGCGCAAGCACTGTACTGTACTCTGTGTTGAGGCATTGGCTCACATTATACAGCACGCTCAAGCTAACATAGATACTAGATAGCACACACAGAAGCGCACGCATTGGAGTAGGAATGCACGAACAGTTAAGGATTGTTCTTTTTCTATTTTCTGCGTGAATCACATTACCATCAACATAATAAATCACACGGTAATTCAGACACGAGTATGAGCAGTGCACGTAAAGGGTTCCGAGAAATAGTTACACAATATATAGGTATTTTGCGTGTCGTGTATATATAAGCATCGAGTCGTGCTTTAGCCTTTAGTAACAGATTACTGAGGTTACATTACATGTATTTCATACATGAACAGAAAGTCTTGCGTGCAAGACATAACATTTTAAATGTGGATGTGCAGATTGCACGAAAAAACGACGAGGAATTTTGTACATTCATCAAAGAAAAATTCGCGAGCTTCAACATTTTGATATACGCTTAGCCAGTGACGGTAAACAGCACGAGTGCGTAGCAAAATACATCAAGCTGGTTAAAACGACATGGTGTTTTTTACGGTAAAACTCCTATCTGCTGCCTTTGTCTTCAGCACTAATTTCAGCTGATGATCATTAATTTAGGCTGAAAATCGATTGATGCCAGTGGTGCAGTCTACTGTTCGATATTTCACCCGCACCCTGCATCCACACCAACACAGTCGATGGCGGTACACGGCACTCGGGAAATGGCGACAACCATTGCCATAGCGTATCACTCACCGACTTGTAGAACGTTATCCACACATCCAGACTCTAGTAGTCTCACGCCTTTATGGAAGGGTAATTTTTGATAGTCGGGTCCACTGGCTGGTATATTGGATAACGACGAGTACATACAAATGTCTCTCTCATTTCTCGGGAACGACCAGAAGATGATTCGTTGTTGAACTGGTTCGGGTATCCGCGAAACTCTCTCTTCTACACGTTGAAACGGCACGTTAGTAGCCGTAGCTTTTGCACAGATATCTAGTAGAGATTCTGGATTCATTGTTCGTACTTTATCGGGCACTGTCCCGGCTGCAGAATCGGCCCTATGGCGGATATTCACAGCCGGGTTGGACAGACACATTCGCCTGCTCGCCGCCATACAATCATCTGTGATTATGCTGTTCCCATTGAACTAGAAACGCATGCGTGGCGCGCCCAGGTCACGCTATACCAGTTCAGGGCTGGGAAACCCCCCTCTGAGAGACGTATGCCCCTACCTATGGACATAATATATTCTAAATAGACCTCACATGACCTGTACTTGACCTGCTTTAGGAAAAACAAAACAAAGTGGAAGTAACATACTGGCATAAAATAAACTTAACATTGCGAGGTATGGCAGCTGAAGCAGAAAATGTACTGATGTAGTTACTACTACTAGTGTACGTAACATTAGTTCATATGTGGTGGGCTTATACGTGTTGCCATGATAGTGTACATAGTATAGGACACGAGATACATAAAGGCATATATATATACTATCGAGCGTACAAAGAAGGATAACATTACGCTCTTGATACTATGAACATATCCATCCTAAGATATGCTGCAGTATTGATTCCGTGTAGGCATAATATATATTTGATATTATTGACAGATTAGTATATTTTGGGACATATATTATTGTAAATATCATCAATTTCAGTTTTATACTGCCTGATGATATCTTGTTTTGCAAAATTTATTTTAATTGTAACGTTGTTAACACTAGTTTTGCAATAAACCTATTAACTATCTATCTACTTATGGACAAAAACTGTAAAAACGAATTTCGATACCCAAAAGAAAAAATTCAATAGAACTTAGAAAGCATATAGCAGGACACCTACCTTTTACCCAACTCTAACGTTGCATGAAATAAAATTCTTTCTTAGGATCAGCTAGAGAATTAACATTAATTGTCTTGAATTTTTTCAATTTAATTTATAATACATTAATTGTGAGTATAAAGCATTGCACGGTTCAAGCTAGGTGCTATATGCCAGCTATAATAGACCAAAATCTATCGTTTCACCCTTTGTTGTTTCACATTCATAGTCACACTGCTGGACAAAAACCGTTAGCATGTAGACAAACTAGAAACGATTTCGTCTGAAATTTAATGACGTGTATGTAATGCGTGCGTGCGTGCGTGCGTGCGTGCGTGCGTATAGCTGCTTATTTCTGTACATGCATATATATATATATATATATATATATATATATATATATATATATATATATATATATAGACAGAAAGAGAGAGAGAGACAGATGTTCTAGACCCTGTAACTAGACATATAATTGCATAAATTGTCGCAAAAAAATACCATAATACATGGCAATTAACTTATATACATTATATATAACTCACGCAGTTCAACACTTGTATAAAAAAGCTAAAGCAATACAGTTACTTATACAATCTGCATCACGCAGTCTTTTATATATTCCCCTTCAGCATGACAGCAACAACTCTGTACATAAAAACACGCGACAACTTTACCGGTATTATAAGGTAAAGCTAAACAATCACTACCAAAATTGCCACGAGCTTAGTGTATTCGTCAGAATAGCTAATTATGTTAGACCTGCAGAAAACACAGACAAGATGAGAACGTTCTTTTCATCTTGCCTCAACAAATTGAATAATGAACTTACTTTTGAATCATATCTATTTTCATGATAACAAAGGGTGGCAATACAGTATACAGTAAAACAAGAAGCCATTACCAATCGATAACCTGTTAGAACACCACACTCGTCTGTTCGATGTACCAAGCCGTGTCGATGTTACTACCGCTACTTTACATAATCGTGATATTTCCCTCAAACGCCACGTTCCGTATAAATTTTTCCTAGTAGAAGGTTTTCCGGAGAATCACTAGCTGACGACTAGGTTACAGATATATGGAACCGAAATATTCACTTTCCAATCGCTGCATATCGATAATCGGTGCGGACGCAGCTACGGCTAGCCAAGAGACACTGCAAAACTCATCGCATTCTGTAGCGGAATAGGTAAAGTTGGCACCAAAAAAACTACACACCAATCTGAAAAACACGCTGTTCTTGACCGACAACTTAAACGTCCGTAGAAAAGTACTGTAGTGAATAAATACAAACATAATATGCTTGTGTCAGAAAAATCTCATATCCTTTCATATAAATGATTAATGGTGAAGTGTATGTATCCCACAGAAAATTACCGAACCCTTTACATCAGTTTTGCCACACTATGAAACACAGGTCATTTCGATCAATTTCGATCAATTTATATAAACTCAAGTAACCGATTATAAAAGCCGAGGGCACCAACCTTGAACAAACACACAAGAATCTGGCAAAAGCAACCTGTTTGTTGCTCATTTATAGCTAGAATGTCACAAGATAATTACCAAAAATCAGTACAAGAAAACAACGAAACTCGCCGGAAAACACCAGATATAAGACAAGTAAATGATTGGCTGACTGTAATGATTGTGACCAAGGCAAAATAAACTACCGATCTCTTAATACTTGTTATAAAAAAATAATGTGAGATTACTCCAATTAGTAAGTCTAAAATCAACTATAGGTATGATTACTAATGACAGCACGCAAAAACGGTCTCAGCCTGCCTCCCTCGCATGTGGGATTTTCCTTCCCTAACACTGTAGGATTAGATTTCAGAAGCATACTGCTGAATAGTGGAGGAAGAGAAACGCACGCACACACACACACACACGCACGCACGCACGCACGCACGCACGCACGCACGCACGCACGCACGCACGGACAGACACACACACGCACCTACCCACACAGCCCACCAACGTAAAATCACACTCACGTAGATGAAAGAAATGCAATAACCACCGTTTGACCGAATTTATTAATTACACACCAAACAAATATACAGCACCACCCTCCCTACATGCAAGCACCCACTGATGCGCGATTACATCCACACCCATACAGACACGCACACGCTCGCCTGCACGCACGCACGCGTGCACACCTGCCAACAACAAGGATGTAATAAACGCCGTTGGAAAAGACTCTCATTTGGCAGATTGTGATGAGCACCACCACTGACATCTTCTGGGGAGCATTGGTCAAACGCATCAGCCCGAAATGCTCGAATGGCGGCAAAAATGCCATGTTCTCGCAAAAATCGCACGTCTACCCGACACGAGGACCACGGGACAACGCGGCAACCGAGAAAATGCGCAATTTTTTTAACGGGAAGAGGGAAAGCGAGCGAACTGCAACGATCGTCGTTTCCTCCCTTGCTTCGAGTAAGACAACACCGGCCACCGAGTAACATGTTTTTAATGGTCGCGGGCGAAACAATTACATAGCGTTGACGTCATTAGCGTCCGATTGCACAAATCTGTCTAGCGGTGAGGAGCACGCATTAGATCCGTCAGTTCTCTTTCCCACACTAGCGTTTCTTTCTCCGCCGTTTGCGCTTGCCCGTAGGCTGGTCTTGACCACCAGAAGCCGCTGCACCCATGTTGTTGTCGTCGCCTTTCTGCGCCTTGTGGTAAAGATGCTCCAGAAACTCCTCTAGACCTTCCTCACTGAAAACGAAAGCAAATGGTTAGATTCTCGGGGGGAGAAAGCATCGAAAGAACGAAGCACAAACAAACAAAATTAATATATTTCAAATTTTCCCTCCTATTTCAAAGCACTTTATAATGCTATTACACGCAGAGCTTCTGATCGACGCCTTCGATACATTTACCTACAAATTTACGTTGGAGTACGTATCCCACAGAAGGGTATTAGCCAGGAATCAGTATTGTGCGAGTGCAGAAAAAATATTTGGGAGTGCAATTTTTTTGTATGCGTGTCTCAGCCAAGACTTTAGAATCAATATTTTAGGCCGTGCTACACATTTTTGGCCGTGCAGTTTCAAAACTGACCGTGCAAATCACGGCTGCACGACTCGCTGGCTAATACGTTGTCCCACAGTTAAGCCGACGCGACACCCACCTCGGCAGATCGGGAGAATGCGGCTGTCGCTTTCCGACGAACATCACTTTCGTCGTGACGTTGTGGGAGTTGGCCTGCAGGTACTGGAAGCGACGTCGCTGGCACGTCGCCCACTCGGTGACCTGGTACACGTGTCCGCTGATCATCGCATAGTAGTGCCACCGTAGACCAAACATGGCCGTCTCCGCCCATATGTCGCCCTACGACGCGCGTGCGTCAGAGAGAGGGAGGGCCGAGTTATGAGAGCAGCAACGATGAAGATGAAATGCACGCAAACGCAACGAAGAAGTAATACAATATACATACATACATACTGTACGTACATATAAATAAATATATATATATATATATATGAAATATGAATATAAATGTCATGAATAGATAAATGAATAAATATATGTAAATATTATAACAGATATCTATATTAAGATAATATAAGGTGAGATAAAAATAAGATACAATATGAATGAAAAGAGACAGCACGCGAACGAATTACTCGCGACACATACTGCACACTGTGTGGATTCACAGGATAACTCCAATTACGGAGGAAGAACCACGGGCAGCTACCACGAGAGACATTTCACACTGGAGTTTTCACTGGACTATTTTTTCACGATGAGGTGGGGGGGTTTGAAACACAAAACCCTTCCGCCGGCTCTGCCACACGATGTCGATGACAATCGCATGCTTGTGATCGCGTGCGCACGCGCCCTCCCTCACCTCCTTAGCCGCGTGTCGTATATTGCACTGTGCACAGAATCGGGCGGCGTACACGGGACGATCCTGAGGGTGGCGCCGGTGTCGCCCACCGCAGCGGTCGCAGCGCATGATCGTCGCCGCCTCCTTGATCTTGTCCCTCATCTTGCTGAGAAGGTCGGACAGTTCCGTCTGCGCGGAGATCGCAATCGTTAGCATAATTAACCGACGATGTAATTAGATTGAAATATCGTACAGGGGGGTGTCTCTCACGGAGAGAAGGCATTGGGTGCAGCACTCGGAGCGCGTTACATGTACGCATTAACTTCATGATTCACGACACTCTGAATTTGCTTCAATTCTGCACGAGACTTATGCGTCGTACAAAACTTCAATCGCAGCAAAAAATCTCCAGCTGAATAGGTAGACATTCGAAATCGACATTAATTAGATAGGTTCAATGAATCATCAACGCAGCATCGTCGAAATTTCTTAGATGAAAAACAAAACAGGTATAAAATACTTGCCGACTCGTTTTCATTCCTGCAAACAGCTCGCAGCTAGCATCTCCTAATAGTTCAACAAAACAATGGCTGTTCTTCAAATCAACACCACTAACCAGGAAACTGGCGAGAGAAATTCCCTCTCGCTCTCGCTACCTACCATCGCAGATTCAACCTGAGTCGAGTGCATAATTTTCTCGTCGTACTTGCGGCGGCTGTCGGGCTCGCCGACGATGTCGAACGCGTGCGCTAGTATCTTGAAGGCTTCCTCGGCACCGGGCAGACGATTCTGCAGAACAGAAAAAAACGCATCGCTGACAACACGCACGGCAGTGACAGCGCGAGTCCGCAGCAAAGGAACAAAGGGAAACCTTACTACGCTAAGGGGAGCTGCGATTAAATATCTGGAAACTGAGCGGCGCCGGCTGCGCGCGTCGCGGTGCAGAGCGGCGGGCTTGCCTTGTCGGGGTGGACGAGCACTGCCTGCCTGCGGTAGTACTTTGTGATCTCCTCCTGCGTGGCGGCGGCCGTCACGCCGAGAATCGTGTACGTGTCCCTGCCGCGCACCGTCAGTAGCCTCCGCATCGCCTCCTCGCCTGCGGAAACCGTGATCACATTCACACGCCGATGCTCACAGAAATGCACATAGAGTACGACTATGCGAGACTACAGACTACAGTCAGTAACAAAGACAGACATTAACAGATAACTAAGCCCTACAGAGAGCAACACCTGCGGTGGCTACCCGACTAATGTTACTACTACTACCACTGCTGCTCCTGTTGGACATGCTATATAACTGTTACACGATTTACTTGGTTCTATTCCAATGGCCCACTGCCATCCTGTGGAACAAGATGTAGCTGGGAGACACATGCATCTAGAAAAGGGTTTATTTTCCCATAAGACTTCTCTACACATTTTCGGCTATGTATTCCGTTTATTCGTGGGGGCGTTGCGATTGTAACCTGTGGTCGGTAGAGTGATGTTTTGCTCCAGTCCCTTCTGCCAGATTTTGTTCGCCTCTTTCTGGCCGTGGAACTTCTTCTTGACGTATTGCAGGCCCGTGTACCACGCACGCACGGAGGAAGTGTAACAGTAGTCAAACACTTTCATCAGACTGCAACAGATAACAGCAGGTTGGTCACGGAAACACATTTGAAGTGATGATTTCAAACAGTCTTCCTGACTGTTTTCCGTATTTTTCCAGCCACTACAGTACTTACTGGCAATGCTTGTGTAACAGTACGTGTTTAAAGTTCTAAAGGTTAACATGTCTTAGAACACTCGTACATCGCTATTCTCACATTAAAATATACAACGATTGAAATCCGTTTGTTTATATCGTGTTGACGCAGTTACATGAGATGCACGTTTTTGTCTGGTGGTTGCCGATGCAAAATCGACACTAAATGCAACATCACGACTAGCAGAATCATTTCTGCTGGATAGCCGTCACTGACAACGGCTCCAATGTAAATATACTAGTGCAGCACAGCATACCACAATTAAAGTTAAGGGTAGCTCGTGACAAGGAGCGTGCAGGTGGAGACGAGGGTCGGTAAACTGACAGCACATTCTGATATCGCAAGCCTGGAATTTGTGCAGGTAGGTTAAAACAAACACGACCAGGACCGGTCCCACAATCGGGAACAGAAATGAGCCCAGATCTATCCCGAACAGAAATGAGCCCAGATCTTTCACGAACAGAAATGAGCCCAGATCCATCCCGAACAGAAATGAGCCCAGATCTTTCACGAACAGAAATGAGCCCCAAGAATCCATCCGATACAGAAATGAGGCCCAGCATCTATCCGAACAGAAAACTGAGCCCCAGATCCTATCCCCGAACGAGCAAATGAGCCGGCAGATTTTCTTTCACAAGCGGACAATGAGCCCAAATCCGATCCGAAACAGGAAAACGAGCCCAGATCTATCGACGAACGAAACGAGCCCAGATCTATTCACCGAACCGAGAAATGAGCCCAGAATCATCCGAACAAGAATGAGCGGCCCCAGATCTAGTCCATGCAACAGCAAACGCAGCGCTCAGCGCCCAAGATCTATTCCGAACACAAGTCCTATGAGCCCCAAGATCCTCCCGAACAGAAATGAGCGCCAGATCTATCATGACCAGAAACCGAGCTCCCAGATCTATGCCGAACAGAATGAAGCCCACGATGACTATCCCGACCAGAAACGAGCGCCAGGATCTATCTCCACGAACACGAAACGAGGGGCCCAGATCCACTGCCAAACCGGAAACGGAGCCCAGATCGCATCCCCGAACCGAGAAACCAGCCCCAGATCCTACTCCGGAACAGCGAAATGAGGCCAGACGTTCAGGCCGAACCAGAAACATGACCGGCCGGAGATCCATGCCCGAAGCCAAGAACTGAGCCGCCCAGATCTATCCGCGAACAGAAATGAGCCCAGAGTCTTTCACCGAACCGAGACAATGGAGCCCAGATCCATCGAACAGCAAATGAGGCCCAGATCTATCCGGCGAACAGAAATGAGGCCAACCAGATCTCATCCCGAACAGAATGAGCCCCAGACTCTTTCAACAACGGACAATGAGGCAACAAATCCATCCCGAACAGAATACGAGCGCGAGCCCAGACTCTATCACCGAACAGAAACCGAGCCCCAGATCTATTCCGAACAGAAATAAGCCGCAGATTTCCCATCAAAGCCCTGAACATCTCCCTCTGATGAGGCCCAGATCTATCACATGACAGGCAAACCGAGCCCCCAGCATACTATCCGCAACAGAAATCCGACGCCCAAGACTCCATCCCGAACAGAAATTGAGCCAGATCTATCATCCGAACGCCAGAAACGAGCCCAGATCTAATCCCGAACCAGAAATGAGCGCCGCCAGATCCTATTCCCCGACACGAAACGAGCCGGCCAGATCTATCTCGAACAGGAAAGCCGAGCCCATATCCATACGCCAACAGCGGACACATATCCTGGCGAGGGGATCACTCGCTCCTGCGTTTCAGTGAGGGAGCCCAAGAGTCATCCGCAAGCAGAAAGCAGAGCCGCCGAGATCCTATCCCGAACAGAAATGAGCCCAGATCGTCTCACATAGCCGAACAGAAATGAGCCAGATCCATCCCGAACAGAAATGAGCCGCAGATCTTGATCACCGAACAGAAATGAGCCCAATCTTTCACGAGAACAGAAATGAGGCCCAGATCCATCACCCGAACAGAAATGAGCCAGATCTTCCACGAACAGCCAATGAGCCGTCGCCAGATCCATCCCACAACAGACAAGAGCCCAGATGGCGCTATGCCCCGAAACCAGAAATGAGCCCAGATCTTTACCGAACAGAAAATGAGGCCCACGCACATCTATCCCGAACGAATCGAGCCCAGATCTTTCAGCGACCACAAGAAATGAGGGCCGGCAGTTCCATACTTCCGAACCGAGAAAATGAGCCCAGATCCATGCCCGAACAGACAACGAGCCCAGATCTATCACGAACCAGAAATGAGCCGCAGATCTCATCGCTAAAAACAGAAATGAGCCCAGATCCATCCCGCGCAAACAGGAAACGAGCCCAGATCTATCCCGGAACAGAAACCGAGCCCAGATCTATCCCGAAGCAGAACATGAGCCAGATCTATCCCGAACAGCAATCGAGGCCCAGATTTCCATCCCGAACAGTAAATGAGCCCAGAATCCCATCCCGAAAGCAAATGAGCCCGAGATCTAATCCCGAACCAGAAATGAGGCCCAGATCTATCCCGAAAGCAGAAATGAAGGCCCAGATGCTATCCCGAACAAGAAACGAGCCGCAGATCTATCCCGAACAGAACCAACGACGCCCCAGATCTATCCCCGAACAGGAAACGAGCACCCAGATCTCATCCGACACCAGAAACGAGCCCAGATCCATCCCGAACAGAAACGAGCCCCAGATCCATCCCGAACAGAAACGAGCCCAGATCTATCCCGACACCAGAAATGCAGCCCAGATCCATCCCCGAAACAGCCAAACGAGCCAAGATCTATCCCGGTAACAGAAACGAGCCCGATCTAATCCCGACAGAAACGAGCCGCAGATCTCATCCGAACAAGACAGGGCCCAGATCTATCCGAACAGAAACTGAAGCCCAGATCTATCAGCGAACAGAAATGCCACTGCCAGCACGCCAGACTCTATCCCGAACAGAAACGACCACGCCAGATCCATCCGCGAACAGAAAACGAGCCCGGCAGATCCATCCCCGAACAGAAATGAGCCCAGATCTTATCCGAACAAGAAATGAGCCCAGATCCTCCCGAACAAGAAACGAGCCCAGATCCCATCCGAACAGAAACGCAGCGGACCAGATCTATCCCGAACAGAAACGAGCCCAGATCTATCCCGAACAGAAATGAGCCCAGATCTATCCCGAACAGAAAATGAGCCCCAGATCTATCCCGAACAGAAACGAGCCCAGATCTATCCCGAACCTTAAAACGAGCCCAGATCCCATCCCCGCTCCGGTGAGCGACAGAAACGAGCCCACGATCTATTCCCGAAGACACGCAAATGAGCGACCAGATCTATCACGAACAGGAAGATGCAGCCGCAGATCTTATCCGCAGAACAGAAACCGAACCCAGATCCATGACCCGAACAGAAACGAGCCCAGATCCAATGAGCCGCGAACAGCAAATGAGCCCCAGATGCATATCCCGAACAAGAATGAGCCGCCCAAGATCCATACCACGAACAGAAACGAGCGCCAGTCCATCCCGCGAACAGAAACCAGCCCAGATCCATCCCGAACAGAAACGAGCCCAGATCTATCCCGAAAGATGTGCGTGATGATAAAAGATAATACGTACAGGACGAGTGCTAGGTGGACGCTGAGCAAAATCACATTTCCTAATAGTGTAATGAGCCACAGCAGCATCTTCTGCAGGCCAAGTAGGACAGCCTGGCCAAACTCCACTGCAACACAGAAACATGCAACAAGTACAGACGACGCAGAAAACCGACAAATACGAACGGAATGCGAGTGGAATAACAGTGGACTGAAAAATACAGATATATAATAGGTAAAAAAAATGTAATATACGGAATAACTATGAAACTCTCGCGCACAGTTTAGGCATTGTAAGCAGTTCTTAAACGGAGAGAGAGAGAGGGAGGATAATCGCCTGGAGTTCAAGCTTCAGGCTGCAGTATTCTCTCACTATATATAAATCATGTGTGCTTCTATTGTTCTCCAGTATTCTGTTAATATACATATAAACAGTGTTTGCTTCCATTGTTCTCCAGTATTCTCTAAACATACATATTCTATTAATATTCTATAAGCTATATAATAAAATAAATAGTACAAAGGAGTAATAAAATAATCCAAAATTATAGTAGAGTATAGGCACAGAGCTCCGGGCTCTGTCGTCCAAAATAAAATTAGTCGTAGCAATAGTCTTGAAACATTTTCTCACAAGAGCATTAACAGTGTTAACACAGTTAAATCACGCGTTTCTCGTACGCAGTATACAGAGGTCCGGTTTAAAACGTAACATTAAGACTGATGTTAAGACCATAATATTACCAACGGCTTCCGAGGTTGACAAGCGTACACGGACAAACTTCAGACGAAACGGGGATGGCACCGACATCAGAGCGAGGGCCGCGGCGGAGCGATGACGAACAACACTCACCGCCTCTGTGCGACGCCGTCTGGCACTGGCGAGACTTCTTGCCGAGCTGCTTGCGGGAGGGCGCCACCTGTGTCTGGTTGACGACCTTCGCCTCGGCCTTCGCGCGGCGACGGAAGGTCGGCACGTTGTCGGGCTTGCCTCCTGAAAGCAGACGGACGCGAGAGAACGATGAGTGTCTCCGTGACAACGGCTCACGGGTCGATAGCCGTCGCGAAGAGACGAAACTTGACGGGTCGCGGACGCAGGGGATCGGACGTTGCCGTCGTCGTAGCTCGAAAGAAAGCTACCGGTCGTGAGATCGAGTTGACACAGACTTGAGTACTGAGACGATCTTCTTCTTCTCTAAACCTTCTCGTATAGAAACCGAAACCAGCATGTTGATGATAACAGGCTGTCAAGTAAAATCTTATAGAATCACAGTAACGCTCGATTCTTAGGATTGAAACCGAAACAATGACCCTTATGACCGGAAACACCTGTGCACGCAGACTGTATCTAATCATTGATCAACCCAGTAACAAGAGAATGTCAATTTCATCAGACAGGCATCACGGCATGACACACCGAGCGAATAACCACATTTCAATTCACCAACGACAAGAGAGAGATGAAAAAAAACGAGAGCCGTCGTCGTTCCCCACAATCCTGCACGCCGACACGGCTTCCCACGCGCTTGACGCCCGCAGCGCAAGAACCGCGACTCCCTTCGAACAGCGATCGACGCGGCGGCGCGCGACTCACCTTCCGCGCAGGTCTGCTCGGCGGAGAGGTCATTGTTGATGTAGGTCGCCGCATCGAGCTTTGCGTTGCAGTCCAGTGAGCCGAAGCCTTTGTCGTTATTCAGCACGCTGTCGTTGCGCAGGTTGTTCGCAGACTTCCTCACCTGCAAATACGTGTCGCGGCACAGACGGTCAGCCTGCTCACAATTCACTTCTACATACATGCCGGCGGCGGCGGCAGTTACTCGCCCAGCAGCGCCGGCGGCTGCCGCGGAGGCAGACACGAAATCACGAAGGCGGTCAGAAAATCACGAAGGCGGTCACAAAATCACGGTTAGACATTGAAGTGTTCTTGCTCACCGGCATGCGAGATAGCGAGTGGACATTGGATATCACATGAGAAATTGAACTTTGCACGCCGACTGCAGTCACAATATTTGATTAGCGTGAGGTGTGTTTGCTCCAGTCTTAGTAATCAGTCTAGCAATTACATAGTGATTATAGGTGGGTAATACACATGGAAAAGTTGGCCCAGATCACAAATTGCTGAAGTGAGGATGTAGCTGTTACTGATGGCGATCAAATATCGCACAGGCACAGGTGTACAATAACTTATCAATTTGGAAGGTACTCCATATAAATAATGTCTACACTAATGTCTAGCTATGTCTAGACTATGCATAATGAAAGTGTCAATGACACTGTAGCTCACCTTGGGTCTGATAGAAGAGGGAGAGGGGATATATAAAGCAAGAGCCGTGTGATATGTTTTGGGGCCAGTCCTTATTCATTCACATACTAGAAATGAGCAAAATCCGTTGAACCTGAACTGACTTATTGCCATTTCCATTTTTGCCAAAAAGTGGACGTGGCTCGAATGTAGGTCGACTTGGTGTGCTCCAAAATAGGACGTTCAAACCTCTCCCATAGGAGTAACAACTATATGCAATTTGAAACATGTGGGTCAAACTGTTCTTGAGTTATCGTTGACCGTAGCCAAATGTTGACGAACGGACGGACGTACGACGGACGACACCCCATGGCAGTAGCTCATCTTGACGATGTCAAGGCGAGCTAAAAATGACACTTGTTTTTAATGATGCTGCCACACCCGCACATGCTATGAACTGGGCCATTACTTCACACCCACACAGCGCATGTTATTAAGGAGTCAATGTTCCACCCATACATAATATGGTCAAAGAAACGATCTCAAACGTTCACATGGTCAGGGCGACATGGCCACACCCATACAAAACATGATCACGCTGACAATGCCAGATCCAAGAAGGCTTTCTAACAATCTTAATACGAGATCAGTTGTTCTGGAATATGGATTCTGCACGGATTGATAGATACCACGCTCATCACAGCGACGGTACACACAGCAGACTATATCGCACCTCTTTGCGGTTACAGGTGAATATTCGTCTCGGATCGAAGAACGGCTTTTCTTCGGGCTTCCCGGATTTTGCCGCCTGCTTCTCGGAAACTTTCCCAGATGGCGGCTTCGCGTCTTGAGCGGCACCGTCGTGTTTTCCTGACGACTGGATAAAACGAAGCTCGTGTCACTTCCAGGCTAGCAGGAGATTCACAGAGCAACAGAGTTAACTACATATAGCGATCACGTACGGTCGTACTCTCAAATACGATCAAAAGTACGTAGGCAAAGCTTGATGCATAATATTGCATGAATTACTGTAATCATAAGAAACTGTACTAAAGTATAATACAGGTTTTATTCCACCTTTCCCAATTACTAGCCTCATAGAAAGACATTTACATAAAAAGTATCAGTACATTAAAATCACAATATCATTCACTACCACTTATACCAACTTAGAAATAATGAAAGTGTCAATGACACTATAGCTCACATTGGGTGTGCTAGAAGAGGGAGATGATATTTAAAATTTGGCAAGTGTTTCATTTATGACGAACCAAAATGTGATCAAATGTACTTATTCCCCGTTTTATACTAATAGAAATTTCACTGTTTTGTTTCAGGGTTAGTTTTGATGCGAAAATAAATGTTTCAGATCTGAAAGTCTGAAATTTGGGCAAGAGATGGCGCTACGCCTAAATGATCGCCATTTTGGTTTTCGATTATCGCGCAAATAAAAGCAATAAAATACTCCAGTCAAATTACTGTAACAAAGAATCTAAAACACAATATTACACACAGGTATGATTAGGTAGGTAGGTAGGTAAATTTAACAATATCGAATGAATCTAGATGGCCATTTTCATTTTTGCCAAAAAGTGAGCGTGGCTCGAAAGTAGGTCGACTGGCGAGCTCCAAAATAGGACGTTCAAATCCCTCCCATAAGAGTAACAACTGTATGCAATTTGAAACATGTGGGTCAAACGGTTCTTGAGTTATCGTTGACCGTAGGCAGACACTAAAATGCATAGTGAAATTGCCAAAATCTACCTAATTTGCATAATTTAAAAAAAATATCAAAACCTGTGTGATATGTTTTGGGGCCAGTCCTTATTCATTCACATACCAAAAATGAGCAATAGCCATTGAACCTGAACTGACTTATGGCCATTTCCATTTTTGCCAAAACGTGGGCATGGCTCGAAAGTAGGTCGACTGGCGTGCTTCATAATAGGACGTTCAAATCTCTCCCATAGGAGTAACAACTAGGGCTGTAACGATCCACCGAAATCGAATCGGATCGAGATTCTCTTCCCTCGATCCGATCCTCGATATTTTTCCCCGTATTTTCGATTCCACTTCGATACCACTTTTTTCCTCCAATAGATGGCGGCACTACGCTATATACTGTGGAGTGTTACCAGCGCATAGAAATCACTGGTGTTTAATGGTGATTTATATGCTCTGGTGTTACTCACCAATGTTACTCAGCGACTGTGCAGTGTATATAACTATATATACTCTCTAGACTCCCTAGTCTATTCACCATTTAGTATTCATTGGCAATTTCTAATAATTTATTATTGCAAAATAATAAAAATATAAAAAATAAGATAACATTTCAATATTTTGGAAATCGAATCGAAGGAATCGAATCGAGATGCTAATATCGAGAACCAGATCGAATCGAGAGGCTTGTGTATCGTCACAGCACTAGTAACAACTGTATGCAATTTGAAACATGTGGGTCAACCGGTTCTTGAGTTATCGTTGACCGTAGGCAGACACTGAAATGCATAGTGAAATTGGCAAAATCTACCTAATTTACATAATTTTTAAGAAATATCAAAACCCCTGTGATAAGTTTTGGGGCCAGTCCTTATTCATTCACATACCAAAAATTAGCAAAATCCATTGAACCTGAACTGACTTATGGCCATTTCCATTTTTGCCAAAAAGTGGGCGTAGCTCAAAAGTAAGTCAACTGGCGTGCTCCAAAATAGGACGTTCACATCTCTCCCATAGGAGTAACAACTGTATTCAATTTGAAACATGCAGGTCAAATGGTTCTCAAGTCATCGTTGACCATAGCCAAATGTTGACGGACAGACGGACGGATGGACGGACGTATGACACCCCATGGCAATAGCTCATCTTGACGATGTCAAGGTGAGCTAAAAATGTAGACACAAAGCAATATATCCTAATATTGATTAAGATTCCCAGTGAAATGCAATGCACCTTTGGTAGTGGGTTCTCCTCCATATCTGAAGAGGGAGTTCTAGGCAGGCCCGGACGACGCGTGGCCCCATCTGCAGGCACTTTGGTACTGAGCCGGGGAGATTTCGTTGCCACTTTGATGGTATTGTCACCATCTAGACTTTCTGGCCTAAATAACCACCATTAAAAAACTCTTGTGACATCTACAGATGATAAAGGGATGAATCATGGCTCAAAAAAACATGTACTTAGTTTCAAACACATTTATCTATGTCCCAGTTTTAATAGTGCTTGATCATGCAACTCTGCAATGTTTATACAATTTAGCACATTCATATTAGTCAGCGAAAAACACATTTACATACTTACATCTTTGTGGAAACAGACAAGAATAGTGGAATAGTTAGTCAGGAAAACAGACAACATCAATGGCATTGTTAGCAAGGGAAACAGTCAAGAATAGTAGAATACTTCGTCATAGAAACAGACTAGATATACTATCTAGACATCTACACTATGTAGACAGCTATAGTAGCTACACGCTACATATACGGCGGGCGTACTTGGACTCGGCCTTGACGAGTGGACTAGTATCCTTCGTGTCGCGGTGGTGCATAGCCGACTGCCTGCACTTCTGCGCGCGTGGCGGCGCGCGTCTCCGCGGCTCTACCACCGGCGCACTGCTGCCGCCCCCGCCACCATAGCCGTCCGACACGAGCATCGCCTTTCCCCGTCTCTTCCCGACGACGTCAGAGTATTTGGGTTTCGGCGCGGCCGCTGGCGGTGGAGACGGCGAGGAGACCGGCGTCTCTCTCGGCTGTCCGACGCCATTGTTGTTCCCGGCGGGGTCGGCCGCAGGCTGAGAATTGAATTTCAGATCGATGGTTCCGAATGGGTTATATTCTGCTGTCCACGTGCTCAGGCCCTCCGCACCAGACCTGCAAGCAGACGCACGCACGTCAACACCGCTCGCATGGAATCGATCGTCTCTGAAAGCCGCGGCGACGTTGCAGCAAGAACAGTGCGAAGGACGTGTGAACGAATATAAAATGCGAAACGTGAATATACTCTGGCGAGTGACTCGACATTTCTGCATGCAGCATGCTTTCTACCCCACTCCTGTGCTTTTGTACATCTGCCCTAATTGCCAAGTAATTTCCAAGCAATATTTTCAGTGATTTATAAAAGTCGTTTAATAGTGTTGGAAATAGCAGTCCCAGTGTGATCCAGTCAGGGATCGGTAACTTTTCAGCAAGATTGAATGATTTTTATAGATTTTACAACAGGTTATACAATAGAAAACAAAATATTTGAAATTGAGACGTCAAGACTGACCTGCTGGTGCTTGTGCTGCCGTTGTTGTGACTGAAGTAGCTGAAGTAGCTCTGGTTGTTTTCATCACCATTTTGGACCACGGTAGCAAAATCTCCGTACTGCGGTGGCAGTGGAAAGTTAACCAGATCATTCTCTCCACACCTAATCAACGAAAATAGACAAACAACAACATTAACGCCATACCCAGTCAAACCTGCATTAACTGTAGTCGATGTTGCCATATCCATATCAGACACATTTCTTCCGAAAACGGACGACGACTTTTTATATCAGTTTGGCCCAAATAGCAGAGCATAGGTCTTCAGCAACTGCGTTGCTTTTGTTTTAATTAACAAAGTTAAAGCAAGTCACATTCTAGCCCACACACTAAGCAACCCATATCACCTTCAACCACGCCCTCCCGTTTACATCCCCTGTATTTACCTGCCACCCCACGAATCCAGCGGGCAGCGGAGAAGCGTTGACCAGAACGACGACGCTTGTTGACTGCCATCAGAGACTGTAGTGGCGTCCTCTGGTATGGAACTCGTCAGGTCTGCCGTCCTACAGAAGCGGACATGTTCATTGTTGACCTTCAGCACGCGAAAACATCCGACAAGACTCGCTGCTTACTAGCTGTGCTTCTAGTTCTACATGTGCCTGCCTCACTCTCGTGAAAAATTATTCAGCACAGGTACTTCGATAGCAAACTGCTTTCTAGGTTTTCGCTCTTCGTTTGCGGCCGCTGTATAAACCACCTTCTACGCAACTCGTATGAAATATAACATGAAATGTGCTTTGTCATTTATCCTCTATTTTCTCTCTCATTGTGGTTACACACCACAGAGAGCTGTTAGTATAAGGCATTGCACATCTAGAGTGCTCTATTTAAAATCAAAAGTTCAAAAGTGTCAAGCTGAGAACAATCTACTTACGTGCGTAGGATGTCATCAATAGAAGTGTCATGAGTTGGTGACATGAAATCGTCTAGTTTGCTTGACTGCATCGCACGAGCTAACTTTACGTATTTAGGATGTACATCGAGTATCCTGTGTAAATCATTGAAAATACATTTACAGAAATTTTATTAACCCGCAGAAATTCATATTCCTACACACGATTAATAGTTTAAGCAATCAAACCCTAGTCCACGTCTGACACACTGGATACTCGCTTAAATAATAAAATATAGAACACTTGTATGGTCCTTATATATGACTGATTATTCAAAATCATGGCAACTGCTAAACACAAATAATACTAATTCATGCAATAAGATAAGACCATGAATGACACCATCTTAAAAATGCAAGTATTCAGTATTGTCCCTCGCGCAACTGTCAATTACTTTATTGGAATTACTGTCCCAACAGAGTATTATGGTAGACTGGGACAGAAAGATAACAATATCTTCACAAGGATAGAGTTGGTGTGGTAGACTTAACAGGACTTCCCACAAAACCCACGTAATTATTATTATTAGGAAACAACACGTGACAGGTGTCTATATCACTCTAGACTGGTAAGACTTATTTTGGGTAGTGCGCAAACCTGGTAGTGTATTTGCCACTGCCACTGTGACTGTTAGTGTTATTCCAAATTAGAATTTACCTCACAAGTATATCTGCAACTGGAAATAGAGCAAATATTTCTAACTGCTGGTTCTGTTTACGTAGACATTTGGCACGTGTGCACGTTAGGTAGAGAGTAATATATTCAATTATAATTAGGGGTATACAGGCTGTAGAGTGTAGTGTAGGGAGCTTAGAGTTAGAGTAGAGACTAGAGGCTAGATGTGACTTAGCTCTAAAAATATAGCCCTCCGCTCCGCCGCAGGGCTATAGAACATACTATGGCAATTTCCAGGGAGTAAGCAAAGACAACTTTTTTGCGGTTATTAACTTCTTCGGTATGCCAAATAAAGCACATTCGCTGCCGCACAAATGTCTTAAGTTACTATAAACACTAAAATTAAACCGCAAAATATTACTCGTTGGCTAAGATTGTTTACCAATTTGTAACCGCCATTTTTCGCTAGTCGCGCTAGTGAGCGACTGAGCGGGCACAATGTATTTCCAAGTGGAAGGGTGGGCAGGTTGCATGCGGTTGCAAACTGCCATTTTTCGTCGCGCAGCGCTAGCGCGGTTTGCAACCGCGTGCAACCTGCCCACCCCTTCACTTGGAAATACATTCTGCACGCTCACTAGCGAAAAATAGCGGTTACAAGTTGGTAAACGAGTAACGACTTGGTTCGTCGACGAGTAATATAGCAAGTACAACATTTAAGCGTTAGTTTGCGGTTTAACTTTAGTGTTTGTAGTAACTTAAGACATTTGTGCGGCAGAGAATGTGCTTTATTTGGCATACCGAAGAAGTTATTAACCGCAAAAAAGTTGTCTTTGCTTACTCCCTGGAAATTGCCATAGTATGTTCTATAGTCCTGCGGCGGAGCAGAGGGCTATAGCCATAGGCCTAGTTCTAGAGCTAGATGTGACTATGGCGTGTAACCAACTCCGTCGACTTGTCGTCTGCTTCGCAAGCTAATAGCCGATACTGTAATTAAACTAAAAAGTTGTGTATCTACTTTAACGTAAACACGAGAACGGTTTTAAAGATTAACATGTTAAACATCTAGAATTTAGGCTACGCGCTGCAAACATTCTTACTTTCACATTCGATTTTGTTTCACTTTGACACTTGTACTTCGCCATTCCTGTACGTGGCGCCATCTGTAAAATATACCGATGCTCATCTGTTGTTTGAAGTGAAACATGGCGCCGTGTTACGAATTGCTCAGACAACAATACAAAACATTTCGTTATTTTCAACGTCATGTGGCATTATATTACACCACGGTCGTTAGGAGACAATTATTGTAGTACATAAGCTCGAACGTTTCTGAAAGATAAGGTGGATGATACCTGTAGTTGGCGTGGGTCATAATAAAAACACCGTGTAACAGTGCAACTGGCATTGCGTTACTTCAATACTTGCCCATCGAAGGCCTGTACTGTAGGCTGTAGTACGGTACCGTACAGCACGCTAGATACTGTTACAGCGGATTTATTACGCTTTGTTGAGGCGTGTCCCCGTAACATGCTGACGTCCTCTTGCTACATGATGAACGAAAATAATGGCACCACTGTCGCACGTACCGAAACTCTGATGGCCGAAAACACGGGGGAACAGCAGACGGTGACTTTTGTCGACCCCGACACCGGCAGACTGCGGCACGCGATCGTCCTTGGAAGCGACGAGAATCGCGAGCAATACATCGTAGAAGGCGAACGCGACGATGCGGCCGACGGTGCCGGTGAACATTTACTTGTGTGCGAGGGCGGCGTGCAGTGTGCACCGAGCGAGAGGCGAGTAGGTGTCAGGGAGATGCGCACAGAGGTTGAGTCGCCTACTGACGATGATCAAGGACACATGGTGATCGTTCAGGACAGCGACGGGCAGCAGTACCAATTGAGTGGTACTGGTAACAATAAGGAGATGTTCGTTGTCGGAGAAGATGGGGATCACCAAATGTTCGTCGTCGGCGATGATAACAAACATGTGGTTTTTAACGGTGACGATGGCGAGCAGTTCGTCACTGAGCGAGTCATCGAAAAGACAAACTCCTCTGATGGGACCAGCAACGGCCAGCGCTATCTCGTCGGTACGAACAACGAAAAAATCACTCTCGAGAGCAGTGAAGATCCGCGTGTTCTTGTGAACAGCAGTAATGGTCAACGCGTTCTTCTGAACAGCACCGATGGACAGCATGTTATTTTTAACGGCGTGGAAGGTCAGCGGTTCCTTGTCAGGGATCGAAACGGGCAGCGGGTGTTCGTGAGCGAGAGCAGCGATAACGACACCGACGGTGAACAACACCAGGTGGTTCTCAGCGAAGGTGAACAACACCAGGTGGTTCTCAGCAAAGGTGAACAACACCAGGTGGTTCTCAGCGAAGGTGAACAACACCAGGTGGTTCTTGACGACAGTGAACAGCAGCAGTCATTCGTGGACGAGGAAAGCGGCAAACGAGTGGTTCTGAATGGCAATGGTGGAGCGGCCGTGATCATCGAGGATGAGGACGGCAAGCAGTACGCAACTCAGGTGATGGTAAACGAATCGGGCGAACAATACATCCTCCTCGGTCAATCAGAGGGCGCCAGCGATGCTGACGAAACAAACAGAGTAGCGCGAGAGCAAACCGACGCCGCCGTGCCGAGAGGAGCGGAGGCGGTCGGCTTTGACGTCGCCATGGCAACGACGACTCAGACTGCTCCTGGCGGCGGCGGGCGGTTTGTGCTCGACCCGGCGATAAGAGATGAGATCAGGGATCACGTTGGGAGGGACCTGGTCGTCGTTGAGGAGGAGGGGGAGGACCGCGACGGAATGACGTACGTGATCGTCGAGGAGACGCACGAGACGAAACAGCGGACGATGCGCGACAGCGCAAAGTTCAAAGTGAAGCCCTACCGGTGCGGACTCTGCCAGAAGGAGTTTGCGTGCAAGACGAACTGCCTCAATCACCTGCAGACGCACGTCGTGCCCGGCGGCCGGCCGTACAAGTGCGAGCGGTGCGGGCAGGCGTTCGGAGACCTCCCCGCGCTGACCCGCCACCTGTCGTCGCACGACGGCACCTCGCTCGAGAACAACAAGGAGCGCCCATACAAGTGCGGCCTGTGCGGCCGCGTGTTCTCCTTTGCGGGCAGTTTCACATCGCACATGCGCGTGCACTCGCTGCAGGACACGTCGGCGGCGGCGCGCAATGCGGCAGCTGTCGCCGCTGATGTCGTCGTGGCGACCGCGCTCTGATGTGTCCCCCGAGTCGATCCTGCCGTGTCTTCACATCGGTGTGCTGTAAGTGTTGGTAAAAAAGTGTGGTAACTATGGTTGGTGCGCTCGTGAGCGCATTCGTAATGTGTTTTTTGTTAAGTGTCTCGGAATTCATTCACGTGCATTCATTAAATCTGTTATTGACGTGGTCGTGTGGTATCTATGTGCACGTTCTCGATCGTCGTTTTACAGTATGCTTTCTGCATCTCATTAGTAACATCTGTTAGCGCATACTATGATTGCATTAGGTGGTATTTTTAAAATTGTAATGTTTTGTGCTGTCATTTTTTCAGAGTAAGGTGTAAGGATTGTATATATTTTGCTTTTGTTGATTTCAGAAAGTTCAGCGGAATGCTTCCAATATACAATCACTGGATCAACAAATCAGTTCGCAACAATTCACATGGGCCAAGGTGAAGGTGTGAGCATTTTCTAAATGTTTGTTAGCAAATATTGGAAAAGTCCCTACTGTGCCTTCAAAGATGCTACCATCTTAACTGTGGGACAATATACAAGAAGGACTCTTGTATAGACTCGATTCGGTAATTGCAGTTGGCATGCTCATGTAAGTTGTATGCTATGTAAAGCACACCAATTTAGTGATAGTGTTTTATAAACATTGGATGAACTATACAAACCAGTCTGTTTAATGATAGTACTTGGAAATATTTCTGCTTGTTGTTACTGACTAGGTAGCCTATGAATTGTAATATATTGTATATACATGTAAATGTCTAAACTCATCTCATATTCAAGTTTTAGATAAACACCATTGGACATTATTATTGTCAGTTACAAGTTCCACCTAATACACCAAAGTCTGTATGTTCTCATCTTGTCATTTAAGTTTACATGTGTCAACATTTCTGTAAAGCCACACATGCAATTGTGGGAGCACGCAAGTGTCCGATTGTATAATTTTCAGTATTTCTCTGTCGTTAACATTGCCTGCAATGTAGAACTCACTCACAACGAAACCGCTGCTGTCTGCAAGAAACTAGGATACGATGGCTTACGTAAATTGGAGTTCGGTATTTTCATTTATGACAAGTGTTTATTCTGAGTCTCTCTGGTAAGATTATATATACTGTAACGTTTTACTGCAGGTCATCAAACATTGTAAGAATTAGCAATGTTTAGGTCCCTTGCCATGACTTGGAATAAAAGTGGAAGTCTCTAGACCAGAAAACAACCAAGCAATTCAAAAGTTTGAAGAATAAGAATATAAAAACATTGATATTGGACTCTTTAAAGTATTTGTTTTTTTCATGCAGGATCATCTTCTGGTACTATCTAAGTATTGGAGTAATCGTAAGCATAATATGGTTAGCTGTAAATGGTTTTGATTGCAGTTTGCTATCAGAATTCTCTCAGGTGGAGATTTTCATACATTGTAGATATTTTGATATTATGTACGTGCAGTACATAAAGAAATTATCGGGAATACCTTCACGTACCTGATGTTGTCGAATATAGTATGGCTTTGTATTTAAATAACATTGGTCGAATCTTTGCAATTAATTTGAGAATAAAATTGTAAAAAAACAGTTATTATTTATATTTTTCATTCATTCATTATTTTATACACATCCACATATATTGTACATTTTTGATGTGTTTGAGGATGTGTTTTATGCACCCATTAGATACAATAATGTAACCCAACTAGAGTAGGGGGCACTCTAGTAGCTACTGTAACTCTAGTTGGGTTACATTATTGTATCTATGCACCCATGTACCACGACCAGAAATGTTTTGACAAATGTAAATTTATGAGCGTTACGTGCCAACCCACGTTATGCCCTCTGCGACACTTGGTACTTGCCCTATGCCAAATGCACATTGTCATGAACATGTATACTTGATATAGATATATGTGTGTTATTATGAATAGTTATTTATATGCCAGTGTATCAGGAGTACATGAATGAGAGAGACTCTCAGTCTCATCATGTACTCCTGATTGTATGGCGTGTTTTTGAGCATATGACAAGTTTTTCAAATAATTTTATTTTGTAAATTCAGCAACAATTTCTATCAAAAAGCAAACAAATCAGAAAGTCTTCCCCCTATTGCCCTGCCCTGCCATTTCGTTGGAGTTGGATAGGAGACGTGGGTCGCATCCTACAAGTTGCAATACATCCTCCTTACATATTCCTCACAACATGCTGCCCTATTTACTTATTGCATTAAACTATTTCTACCGAAAATCGAAGGAAGATGGCGCTGCAGCTGCATAAGAGCGGGAAATCCATATTCTTCTAAAGTTTGCAGGTAAACATTCTCTGATTCTGGTGACCTGGTCACAGGTCAGTGCTCATACTTATGTGCGTAAATAAACCTAAGTACAGCTGAAATACTATCACTGCTACACGATACCTGTATTTCCCAGGGGTGTTTGTTGTCCGTCACGCGTACGTACCTTGCCTAGGTACAGGCAGATAGTCCGACAAGGCTGAAGGCTGAAGCGACTACATCCGTGTAAATGAATTTCTCTCGTTTTTATAATATTACTATTACTATTAGCCTAGGAACTTGTTTTATTGTAGTTTGTAGCCTATTTGCCTGTATGATCTGCGATTATCCGTGCAATAAACTTTATTTGAATTTGAATTTGACTTTGAAAATGCTGCGATTGCCGGCGCAGATGGGGTCGTTGTCGTATCATTATCAAGTACTACAGAGTACAGTACAGATATGTACCCGAGGTAGTTTTAGGTTGTTTAGTATTATGTTTATATTTTTATATGAGGTATGTTTAGGGTTAGGGTTAGGGTACACTTCTGTAGTACAAGTCTGGTACACTTTGTGTATACATATATGGGTACAAGTAGCGTTTACACACCCATGTTGTGAGTTTGGTTAGGGTTAGGGTTAGGGTTAGGGTTTTTAAACCTGGGGTTGTCAAATAGGAATGGGCCCATATATGTACCTAGGGTACATATCTGTAGTACCCGATACGACAAGGACCCCTTCAGCGTGATTGGCGGTACGGTGTTTTGCAGCTGGCGCTATAGGTACGGTACTCGGTAGCCAGGGATATACTGATCGGAATAATTATTAATTTAATATTAGGCCGTGGCTAATCGACCGGTTCCGGACGAGGAGCCGCTAGGCTACGCGTCCGGACATACATCTCACACAGTGATCTTGCGACACGTACACGCATGATTGCGCAACGGGATGCTCTGCTGATTGCCGAGTGTGTGTGTGTGTGCGTGAGAGAGAGAGAGGGAATGTGTATGTGTGAGAGAGAGAGAGAGAGAGAGAGAAGAGAGAGGAAGAAGAGGAAGTAGGAGCTAGAGAGCTGTGTGTGTGACAGAGGAGAGAGAGAGAAGAGAGAGCTAGAGGTGTTGTGTGTGTGGTATGAGAGAGAAAGATGAGGAGAGATGAGAGAGAGCGAGGCTTGAGAGTGTTGAGATGAGAGAGAGAAGAGAGAGAGAGAGAGAGAGAGAGAGAGCGAGAGAAGAGAGAGAGAGAGAGAGAGGAGAGAGAGAGAGGCTGTGCGTGTGTGTGTGAAAGAGAGAGCGACGAGAGCGAGACGAGCGAGAGAGGACGGATGAAAATGATAGAACGGCAGCAATGCATATATTGTATATTTACGGCAATCAGCAGAGCGTCCCGTTGCGCAACTCATGCGTGATGCAAGTCGGCGCGATCACTTGTGTGAGTGGATGTCCGGGATGCGTAGCCTGGAGACTAGGCGACCGGTTCCAGACGCGTAGCCACTGCGTTAATATTAATAAGGAAACGTTAAAGGTATATATATGCTATACACTTGTATTAAACGGATGTGTATGTATGCCCAAGCAAATTGAGGTGAAGGTAGTCCTGCCAGCCTGCCACACAACCCTGGGCTAGACGTGATGCGGCCATGATGCCGAGGCGCGCCGAGGATTGACACTTTGTGTCTTCCAATCACAGTCAACGCCGCACCTCACTATAATATTTTCAAAGGTGGGGACCCATTACAATACCAAATCGCCGATCTCAGGAACTAGGGCATTCTGCTAGGTTTCCTACGATAGAGTTTGGCACAAAAACGAAAATAACACGCTGTTTAACGCACTGCGCTACGTCCTTCTGTTGCATTTTCGCATCTCCGTAATCAGAATAAGCCCCGCCTTCTTCGTTGATGGGCATGAATGGGGCGTCACCGATGTGACCGGTTCCTTTCCCCAGCCTGTTTACTTTTCGTAAATAATGAAATGCCCGGCCGATGCATTTCGCATCGAACAGGAGAATTTTCTGTATTTTCACTCGCTGTTGGAAGTGAACGAGTGCGTCATTCATTGAACAATTCAATAAAACACACACAATCCCGCGGAACTGCGCGTCTCATCCGCGCGCAGCGCTTAGGATCAACAGCAAAGCTGTGCCACGCAATCTTGTGTCATGTCTCTCTGGATACAATAATGTGACCCAACAAGACTAATTCCCAAAAGAACCCTACTCTTGTTGGGTTACATTATTGTATCTAAACCCTGGGCCTGCTCGCATGGCAAGTGTCAGTGACAGTGACAGTGCCAGCACAGGATCAAGCCTTGATTCAAGAATAGTTTGGTACCCCGCAAATGTGTTTTCGTATATATGTGCTAAACTAACCCGGTGTGCTAAACTAGGATTTTCACACTGCATGACCTATTATACAGCGATCCCACGGCTGTGTCGTAGTCGTAGAGCTAGCCTAAGGCCATGGTGACAGTAGCTCTACCTGTGTACAGTCTATATTGTTCCACCCGTTGTTACACACAGTATGACCAGTTAGAGGTGAAGATAGATATATCCATCCAAGAGCACCCGTATGATAGGTTTTACAAATTTTGATCAGAAAATTACAAAATGAGTAACATTAGTGAAGGGATATGTGGTGGCACAGTACGTAGGTACGTGGTCCAGGTGCCTGAATTAATTCAATTGGGGAGTTAAACAAAATGTGGCAGACGTTAAATTTTTAAGAATACTTGCACTACATGGGCGTGGATTTTGTTAATGCTTCAACTGATATTTCAACATCCTGTCATTGTTCATGCATCCCCACACTTAATAAAACTTCATCCTTTGCTTTCTCACATTTCGATCAGTTCCGATTAGGCATGTTTACTGTACATGGAGATTGCAATGGATTCCAAAAAGAACACATGACTAGTGTGAAGAGGAGGCGTGTGGAGGAAGAACGCGAGATGAACGGGACCATGTCAAATAACAACACAGTTGGGGAGCAACCCTCCGGTAAGCTGCTGTAGGTGGTACATGTGTCTACATTTGTCATTATGTACAGCTGTAAAAATAGTGGACGACGAGACAAAGAGAAAATGGTGAATTAAAAATGCTTTGTATTTCATTGCACGTATACTGTTCTACTTTGTATCCTAGCTTCACGTCTTTTAGGCATGCCAGTTGTAAAAATGGTATATCCCATAGCTTGCTAAAGTTACTCGCTACTTTCATATTACAAGTCAGTGGAATTGAAAAACAATACGTTTGTGTCACATAACCACACACCGTAAATATACTTATAGATAACATGACAAAATTATATCTTTTTCGTTATGTGCACATTACTCTTTACTATAGCAAGATGCAGGAACTTTCTGCGCCTTGCTAGGAATCCGTGTGTGCTACAGTCAGAACAATGGAAGCCAGGATACGAGACCCTCTACACACCACTGCAGGTAAAAATACATTCACATGCACGTGGACACTGAACAAGTATATATGATTGCAGGGGTAGAAATTAACTTTTGAACAAGGGAGGGAGTTCGTGGCAAAATAAGGGAGTCAGCAGTCTGAAGTTCAAAATTAAAGATATTAACAATAACGCATGTGCTTATTTTGAAGATTCATGCGGTTGCACGTCTGCCAAATTTTCTTTGGACATTTGCTGAAAAAATACAGTAATTCAGCAAGGCCGTGCTCCGAAACGAACTAGTTAGTATGGCAGAATTTTCAGGGAGTCACACGGACTCCTGCATATGTCAAATCAGGGAATCCGACAGTAAATCAGGGAGTATTTGACTCCGGACTCCCGTTAATTTCGCACCCCCATACGGGTATAGACGGGGTGGCAGGAAGGGGGTCGCGGGGGATATGGGCTGTACCACAGGTTGAACGGTGGGCTGGACAATGATATGTATGGGTATCATATTGGCTCGTGTTGGACATAGACGGGGACGCAGGTGAGCTGGAACGCAACAGTAGTACAAAATCGCTATCGCTGCTAGTGATTGTTTCTTGTAGTAAATACTGTGTGTCAGGTGACACTGATTGAATATACGTATTACCGTGACGGTATAGCATTTCACTAGTAGATGTGGCTGGCAACAATGGCATGGCTTTCCTATGAATTAAGCAATGTTAGAGCACATTGTTTATCCTTTAGGAGGATGTAATGATCAACTTGCGTCATACGGAGCAAATATCCTTCAGCTCTGGATGTTTCTTTATTGCCGACATGGCCGGAAACTACCTCAAGAAAGACTCAGGTTTGTCCACGAGAACTTTTGTTGTTACGATTGATGGTAAGGTCGGACGCAAGGTTTAACAAGAGAAATTTCTGCTGGTTTTTACACCTCCAGTGAAATCAGCAATGAACCGTGTAGGTGGCCATTTGTAACATGCATTGGAGAAACCACATGCAGATGTGTCCTTGGTATGAGCACAGAGATAGAGACTAAAAAGTACAGAGCTCAAATAACCCATGGCTGTTTTTCTTCCAAGAATTGTACAGCAGACTAAGAATTTTTTCCACATTTCTTTGCTGAAAAGAGAATAGAAGGTGCATTTTTTTTAATGTTTGTATTATTGCTGCAGGTAATGTAATTAATCTATGGAGATATGACAATGAAGCGAGACGTCTGTATGTCGCACGCTCACTTCTATTTACCAACTGGCAGGTATGTATACAGCAGCTATAGGTGTAGCACAAAGGCTAGCATGAATTTAGCTTCGCCTAGAGTTATTAGAATACAACAGTGCACATATATATATATCAGAAGTAGATAATAGGGAAGGAGTGTGACTTCAATAAACAAGGGAAATTTGTTATTTACTAACCTTAGAATACCTACGATTTACTACGCGTAACTCAACAAACTTGAGATCAAATCGTACACAGTACATTCGCCTAGCATCATGCGAAATCGTTTCCTCTTATACACCCGCATTCCGGAGATACAGACAAAAACGTACGACACAATTTTCCATTCTGTTGCCAGCAAACTCGATGTGTTAACCGCCTAACTCGAAACAAAATGCAGCTACTAACGACTCTTGCGCCCTCGGCAATGCGGTGTGGCTCGCTGATCTAACCTTTGACCTATTTACAGCTGCCTTTTGTTTCGAGTTAGGCGGTTAACACATCGAGTTTGCTGGCAACAGAATGGAAAATCGTGTCGTACGGTTTAGTCTGTATCTCCAGATTGCGGGTGTATAAGAGGAAACGATTTCGCACGATGCTAGGCGAATGTACTGTGTACGATTTGAGCTCAAGTTGGTTGAGTTACGCGTAGTAAATCGTAGGTATTCTAAGGCTAGTAAATGACGATTTTCCCTTGTTTATTGAAGTTACACTCCTGATATATATGCTATTCAGCCAGTAGCAGCTGCTCTGTAAAGGCTAGTAGTGTATGCAATGTGTGTTTCCCAACTTGGACAATCTGACCATGCCCCACGTTACGAAAATTAGTGAAATGCATTCGCTTAAAGTGATTACGTCACGAATTTCTAGCACCATCCAGTAGTATATTTGCGTGTTATTTGTACAAAATAAAATGTATGAAAATAAAATTAGTGTTTCTGTTTACTTTTCATGCTTATATACCTTCTTTATATGCCCTAATTTGCCGGTGAAAAACAGAGAGACGCCAGTATCTGAACAGTACTGAGGGAATAGTGTTAGACAACAGAAATTACCAAATCGTCTAGATTTTTGCAAAACATTTACAAACGTAAAAACATTTTTATCAGGTGAGAGTTTGAGGATATATTTAGTAACGTTAGTTCTTACTTTTAATGTAAAAAAAATGGCAATTTTTTTTTACAAATTTTACTATGGAAAATTCGTGACATAGTCAATTTAAGTGCTGTAATGGATTTAGAAAAACCCAACAACACTCACGTATCAACAACTAACCATCCCTGATAGCCATGTACCATTTATATGCTATGGTGTCCTGTGTTATAATTTTGATATCTATCTGCTAGGTCTATGAAGATTGTCTGTCCCAACTAGACTTCACCTGAAGCTACACTACTCACATCGCCAAGTATTATAATGCCATGGCACAGCATAACCAGAAGTAAACTGCCAAGCTGCCACTGGGTATGCTAGTGGAAATCAGGGTGAGAACGTGAAATTAATGTACGTATGTTTTTAGGTCGATTGTTTTACACACCGATAACGGAGTTTTACAAGCCATTTTAGAATGAGTGTTTTAGATAATTATATCCTTCCATATTCAGTTAATGAACATTTACAATGCATGTAAATTCCTAAAATTTGCATCTTTAACTTGTGAGCCTTTGTGTATAACTGTTCTTCATTCATTTAGTTTTGTTGTTAGAAAATCTCTCTCTGAAACACATCATGTATAACTAGTTTTCATATAATAATATCGGGAGTGTATAGATAATAATAATAATAATAATAATAATAATCTATTATTATACACTCCTGATAATGTGTAGCTATTTTTCAGTACAACATTATAGTCATAATTTTTTCTTGACGTTTGGTACCTTTCTTGATGTTTGAGTGAATTGTATACTAACACGTTTATATTTGTGTGCATTTTCGATGGTGCTGAACGCTTGACATTTTCCAAGTTGTGGTTGTACATAATTATGTCGATATGTGGATGGGAAATATAGCTAGCTTTGCGTGTGTGCACGTCTAAGTATTGTCAGTGTAAATATAGTAATCTCCTGGCTAGGATTATGTGTAGAATATGGAACGAGACACTATAGAAAATCAGAGATTTATATAATTAATGGAAAGTTTTTATGCTGCACATATCATCATTTATTAATTTTATAGCTTTGCATTTATATTGGTGACTGTCAAAATATAACTGTCAGCCCAAAATAGAAGTTAGCGTTGTTGTTTTTTAATGATTGTTCGGGCACATCCTATAATTTTCTCTTTCAACGAAATATCATGAGAATATGGACTTAAATCGTGGATAATAAAAATTACACATTACACAAATAAGTTCCACGATAATATACTCGTAAACACTTGTTAGTCTGTTTACAAACAACACGACGTAGCACAGATTTACAAGTTTGCATCATCGATCAGCATGGAAAAACATGCAATACTCGAAGTAAAGAACCGGAGACTATAGGTATACAATTAGGTATTAATAAAAAAGTGAAAACGATAAACACACTTTGGCACCATAATATTAATAGATAGTAGCAGACTCCCATTTAACATAAATGCGATTCAAGCCAAAGAGTAATTGCGAATACACTGGTATGATATTAACTAGTGCATCGGACCTACCACTGTTATACAGCAGATCTCAGCAGAATTCTGCCACCAACAGATCGTGTTGATTTTAGCGCGTGCACTGGCTATAGTCGGGTATCAACGCAACACGGTTTATTAGGAAAAGATTTTTATGTGGCTTAAATATTAGGGTTCTGGAAAATGAACATTCTTAGTCCTAAAAAAGTTGGTAAAAATCTGTTTTCCTGTGGTCTATGAACACTGTACATTGCCAAAAATCAGACAGCTTTACTTTTCTCGCGGTAATGAGCATGGCACGAAACAATGCTGGTATTTTGGGGGGGATCAGCCTGAATCTCATGAAATATTCACGTGAAAAAACACTCCGTTGCAGAGTTCTACAGATCGAGGGAAACTCGTTTCGAGTTCCGCGCCCCGCCATCATGGCGAAGGGTACGTCTGCCGTGATGGAATACCTACGCAGTCGCATACCAACCTAATCCGAGCTCAGGGAGCGCCATGAGGAGCGCGTGCCCTGATGGAGATATATTCGCGTCAAAGTAGAACTAGAAGGTGAGTGGGAAGGTCTATATATGGATTCAAGCGTCGTCTGAGTAATCACAAGTATACGTGCTAGGATGTATCAGGAATAAATAATCACAAATTTTGTCATAAAATTTGTGATCATTTACTCCTGATTGTATACTAGCTACTACCTCATCATGTAATGTGAGAGTGCAGAACGAAGAACTTGCAGACGTGTATAATTTTCTGACATAAAAACTGCCTTATAATATAGATTTTGTGCACGAGTAATTTGTCATTACCTCTGTGATTTTGTCTTTTGATGTATCGCATAATCTGATTTTGTGTGATTGTGTGTGAGATATATTGAGTGTAGATTGTGTGTGTAGTCTGATCTAAAATTCAAAATCGTAAAGGAAAATTGCTTGTTAATATATATTAATACACCGTGAGTTTCCACAGGTGCATAGCATGAGATTTGAAAATAATCGCAGGAGTTATTTATAGCATAAATTGACCTTACATATGAAAATCTTGGCACGTGCTGATCATGTGTTTAACTAATAATCAAGAATGTGTACATGCTTGTGGGCGCATGTATGCAGCTTCGTTTACACCATTCACAATGACCTTACATATGTAAATCTTATCGCGTGCTCATTGCGTGTTCATCGCCCGTGCTCAGGTTCAAGTCGCTGCCCAGTTGCATCTACAAGATGCGCTCACTCGAGAACCTCCTCGCTTCCGACAACGGCATCGGCGACGTGGACGCGCAGCAGCTGGGGGAGCTGAGCATGCTGGCTGTGCTCGACCTTCACAACAACTACCTTCAGAAGATCCCACCCGAACTCGGCCTGCTGGAAACGCTGAGGTAACGGCCGCCCCCCGCAGACATCGTCGTGGAAACCAGAGGCTGGCTGCGAAACTGACTGTTTGCAGTGTCGATCATAGTGTCTTAGCTTCGGTAGTTCCTTACTGGAACCTGCTCCCGTCGTCTATAGTAAACTGTGATATTGAAACCTTCTCCGCTGCTGTTTGCAGTGTTGATCTATCCACCTGGTCGGCCCCGCACCCTGTCATCGTTACAGTCCCTTGCACTGTGAAGAGTTACCATTACGAGTTTACGAGATTACAGCGTATAGATAGCGAAATTTATATCTTGGTATAATGCTAAAGCTAGGTAACTAGCAATCTGATCGACGTCCTTTCGACTCTGAAGAGTTATAATGATGAGATTAAAACATTTTCCGAGGTGATGCACACAGTGTGTAGCCACACTGGAGTTTTTGCGAGCGCTGCGTGACTTAGGGGGAAATCTTGAAAACGCCAAATTAGCAACGCGCACCAATCTACCTTACTTTCCAATTTACTTTTACCAGGGTATGATAAAACCCTATCGTGATTAGGTGCATGAGGTACGTGGATGGTGTGAACGATGATGCATACACGTGCCCACAAGTATGTACACATTCTTGATTATAAGTGCTTGGTAACTGTCATTACTCTAACATATCATGTGATAAGATTCTCAACAATCGATTTTCGATTCTCGAACGAAAAATTTAAAACGATCAATGCATCACAGTGATAAGAGTAAACCACCGAGCTGATATATATGGGCTATATTGTTTGTTGCATGCACAGAGTATACTTGTAACATCTACCTGTTGAAGGAAATGTTCAAGTCTCTCAAGCCAACCAATGACTGCAAGGAGTCGGGAAGACTGGACAGCTGGTTGTTCCTAAAAAATATTGATAGCAATATTATAGAATGCAAATGTTCTACATATGCATATAATACATAAACAGACATATATAACTATATTACACATGTATTTATTCATTTACTTATACGTTAACACAAATACAGAATCACAACTATACCGTATGTAACACTGGCGCCTCCAATGTGGGCAAGGTCAAGATGAATCGTATTAGGTTGATCAAACTAAAGTGACACAACTGCCACTCAAATTCCAGCTTTTGTGTAATATTTGCATCCCTCTACATACCTCAGATCTAGCACAATAAGCTTGCAGCAGACGGACAGCTCTGGCATTACAGAGGTGAGTTTGTTGCTTCCAAGATTCACCTCGTTCAGGGAAGCTGACAGCATCGTTATACTGAAATAACCAATTCGCGTCGATTTTTGGTGGGGAGAGCGTGAATAGTTTTTGTTTTTGTTTCTTGCCAGCAACAAGCCTGCGACAGATGTTCCGGACGAGATGTGGGTCTCGGCGAAGGAAAGTGGAGTTCTAGCAGTGAACCTAAGCAAAAACAACTTGCAGGCGATTCCATCAAGGTGATAATCTCGTACTTCTGTTATCACAATAGACCCAACCACAACTTCCACATTTCAATCTTCGGAGGTCTAACACCTCTATGCACATGAAGTTTTTCTAGAGCAGAATACAACCACGCTAGCAGGTGTTTTACGTCTGTTATATATACCATGTCTGGGTAATGCTGATAGTTAAAAAAACAGTCATAAAAATTAGTAGCATGTGTGTGTACGGGTGCTGAAATTTTCATACACATAATCAAGTCATTTACATTTGGAACACCTCTAACTGTAGTATCAAACAAAACGAAAGTGCCACAGAAGCTGTGCAACAGTGCAGTACATAGAAAGCATGAAGCTAACGTAGTTACATACGAGAAACAGACACAACATTCAAGGGAAGATTATGAATTCGTACGATCAAAACTGATTATAAATGCAAACCTTCACTTAGTCAAGGAACGAAGATTCAAATCTTATCTGAAGACATTCACAAACAGAGAAAGAATATTCGAATATTATCCGAAGAACATTCACAAACAAACAAAAATTCAAATTTTATTATAGCATGTTTACTTGCACTTGCCAGTCAAACAACATACCTGTGTAAACGCATACACTCCTCACCTGTGATCTAGGCAATGTGTGACCTTAAGCATGTGCTTGGTCTGCCTCGCTAGGTAGGCGTCGTCCGCCCAAGGTAGAGCGCATTCCTCCGACAACTGTTCGCCCTCTGGTGGCTCGGGTTCTTGGATTCGGCTGCGGAGAAACTGGAGCAGTTCCGGCGTTCCACGCTGCATGATGTCGCGCCTTATGTTTCTGACTGCATTGCCCTCTATGAGCAGCGACTTCAAGTTCGACATTTTGCCAACTTCGTAGGGAATGCTGTCAAGATAAAAGTGTTCGTCCTCATTAGAAGCCAATTTAATTAAGCGCATTAATTGCTGCTGGCAATTATTCCTCATGATTACAATAAGAATAACATCAATCACACTGAGACAAGTGGTCACATAAACACTTATACTCATACACGGATGTGCCTGTGAATGCTGTGTGATATGCAATACTACGACTGAAATAAAAGACAACTTGCGTTAATAACCACAATTAATAAATACACAGACTCTACAAATCTCTACCACTAATGTCCATCCACACTCTACATTATGAAGGTCTATGTATTTATGATACAAAAAGATATACGTATTGGTGGCTATGAAAACAATTGACTTAAAATACGCAATACTGGTAGCCAAATAGCCCGTGCTTCTGTTCCAAGCGTCACAGCTCTAGATCGGTAAATTCCTTTCAGACGCTTAAACCTTTACGTTTTTAGTTCATTATTCGTGAGATCGAGTCTTTCCAGGCTGGTGAGCAATGTTATCTCTTCTGGGAGATCAGTTATCTTATTGTCTCTCAGGTCCAGTATGGTGACAGAAAGAAGTTGTTCAAGTTGCTTCGATGTCAACATCTTAATTCTGTTGTTGCCCAAGTGTAGCTCCTGTGGGAAAAATAATATAGCTATGAGCCAGTCAGCAAGTCAGTCAGCTCTTAATAGCCAACATCACACACACACACCTATTATATGAGGTTGGCTCATCTTTATGAGACAACACCACACAAAAATCTCAACAACCAGATTATACAAACAAGAGCCGCAGAGCGTCTGGGCTCATCTGAGGTCTGTTGCTACGATTATAAACGTAAAATTT
>NW_014577197.1:252771-260231 GCF_000485595.1 Priapulus caudatus | reverse complement strand
GTTTGTACGAACTTTTCAATGCAAAATATGGGGTGCAACTTATAATATACATGAATTATACTTATACACGAGTAAATACAGTAAAATCGTAATGAAATTCACACGTTTATGTTTGCATGCTGGCACGCTCATTGTGTGTCATTACCGATTGCAGCTTTTTCCTCAATCAATCACAGGAAAGAGTTTTGCTGTCGTCCTCTCATCCCAGCGATGCCCACCCCCTACATATTCAGTAATGAATATGCCCCAACCGACTTATAAACAATCGTACCCCCACCCCAGTACATAAATGGCCAGGGCCTGGCCAGGGAGGTATGCACTGCCGCTCTGAATAAATCTGTAATGGTAACAGTGGGTGTCGCGGGCTGCTTTTTTCAGGGACCTTTAAAAACGTTTGAAGTGAGAATGTGGTGCGATAGCGTCCTGGCTCAGAGGATGTTAGGAATATTAAACAACTAGAACTTTTCAGTTGTCCGATCGGGCAACTAGGCAAGAGAATAACTTGTCCGACATAGACTTTCACTTGTCCCGGGCAATCGGACAACCGTTAGTGTCGAGGGCTGTAGTCATAATTTTTTCTTGACGTTTGGGACCTTTCTGGATGTTTGAGTGAATTGTATACTAACACGTTTATATTTGTGTGCATTTTCGATCGTATGAATGCTTGACATTTTCCAAGTTGTGGTTGTACATAATTATGTCGATATGTGGATGGGAAATATAGCTAGCTTTGCGTGTGTGCACGTCTAAGTATTGTCAGTGTAAATATAGTAATCTCCTGGCTAGGATGATGTGTAGAATATGACACGAGACACTATAGAAAATCAGAGATTTATATAATTAATGGAAACTTTTTATGCTGCACATATCATCATTTATTAATTTTATAGCTTTGCATTTATATTGGTGACTGTCAAAATAGAACTGTCAGCCCAAAATAGAAGTTAGCGTTGTTGTTTTTTTAATGATTGTTCGGGCACATCCTATCAATTTTCTCTTTCAACGAAATATCATGAGAATATGGACTTAAATCGTGGATAATAAAAATTACACATTACACAATTAAGTTCCACGATAATATACTCGTAAACACTTGTTAGTCTGTTTACAAACAACACGACGTAGCACAGATTTACAAGTTTGCATCATCGATCAGCATGGAAAAACATGCAATACTCGAAGTAAAGAACCGGAGACTATAGGTATACAATTAGGTATTAATAAAAAAGTGAAAACGATAAACACACTTTGGCACCATAATATTAATAGATAGTAGCAGACTCCCATTTAACATAAATGCGATTCATGCCAAAGAGTAATTAATACACCGGTATGATATTAACTAGTTCATCGGACCTACCACTGTTATACAACAGATCTCAGCAGAATTCTGCCACCAACAGATCGTGTTGATTTTAGCGCGTGCACTTGGCTATAGTCGGGTATCAACGCAACACGGTTTATTGGTTTATGCTATAAATAACTCCTGCGATTATTTTCAAATCTCATGCTATGCACCTGTGGAAACTCACGGTGTATTAATATATATTAACAAGCAATTTTCCTTTACGATTTTGAATTTTAGATCAGACTACACACACAATCTACACTCAATATATCTCACACACAATCACACAAAATCAGATTATGCGATACATCAAAAGACAAAATCACAGAGGTAATGACAAATTACTCGTGCACAAAATCTATATTATAAGGCAGTTTTTGTGTCAGAAAATTATACACGTCTGCAAGTTCTTCCTTCTGCAAGTTCTTCCTTCTGCACTCTCACATTACATGAGGTAGTAGCTAGTATACAATCAGGAGTAAATGATCACAAATTTTATGACAAAATTTGTGATTATTTATTCCTGATACATCCTAGCACGTATACTTGTGATTACTCAGACGACGCTTGAATCCATATATAGACCTTCCCACTCACCTTCTAGTTCTACTTTGACGGGAATATATCTCCATCAGGGCACGCGCTCCTCATGGCGCTCCCTGAGCTCGGATTAGGTTGGTATGCGACTGCGTAGGTATTCCATCACGGCAGACGTACCCTTCGCCATGATGGCGGGGCGCGGAACTCGAAACGAGTTTCCCTCGATCTGCAGAACTCTGCAACGGAGTGTTTTTTCACGTGAATATTTCATGAGATTCAGGCCGATCCCCCCCAAAATACCAGCATTGTTTCGTGCCATGCTCATTACCGCGAGAAAAGTAAAGCTGTCTGATTTTTGGCAATGTACAGTGTTCATAGACCACAGGAAAACAGATTTTTACCAACTTTTTTAGGACTAAGAATGTTCATTTTCCAGAACCCTAATATTTAAGCCACATAAAAATCTTTGTACCTCATGAACCTAATCACGATAGGGTTTTATCATACCCTGGTAAAAGTAAATTGGAAAGTAAGGTAGATTAGTGCGCGTTGCTAATTTGGCGTTTTCAAGATTTCCCCCTAGGTCACGCAGCGCTCGCAAAAACTCCAGTGTGGCTACACACTGTGTGCATCACCGCGGAAAATGTTTTAATCTCGTCATTATAACTTTTCAGAGTCTAAAGGACGTCGATCAGATTGCTAGTTACCTAGCTTTAGCGTTATACCAAGATATAAATTTCGCTATCTATACGCTGTAATCTCGTAAACTCGTAATGGTAACTCTTCACAGTGCAAGGGACTGTAACGATGACAGGGTGCGGGGCCGACCAGGTGGATAGATCAACACCGCAAACAGCAGCGGAGAAGGTTTCAATATCACAGTTTACTATAGACGACGGGAGCAGGTTCCAGTAAGGAACTACCGAAGCTAAGACACTATGATCGACACTGCAAACAGTCCGTTTCGCAGCCAGCCTCTGGTTTCCACGACGATGTCTGCGGGGGGGTGGCCGTTACCTCAGCGTTTCCAGCAGGCCGATTTCGGGTGGGATCTTCTGAAGGTAGTTGTTGTGAAGGTCGAGCACAGCCAGCATGCTCAGCTCCCCCAGCTGCTGCGCGTCCAAGTCGCCGATGCCGTTGTCGGAAGCGAGGAGGTTCTCGAGTGAGCGCATCTTGTAGATGCAACTGGGCAGCGACTTGAACCTGAGCACGGGCGATGAACACGCAATGAGCACGCGATAAGATTTTCATATGTAAGGTCATCGTGGATGGTGTGAACGATGATGCATACACGTGCCCACAAGCATGTACACATTCTTGATTATTAGTTAAACACATGATCAGCACGTGCCAAGATTTTCATATGTAAGGTCATCGTGGATGGTGTGAACGATGATGCATACACGTGCCCACAAGTATGTACACATTCTTGATTATAAGTGCTTGGTAACTGTCATTACTCTAACATATCATGTGATAAGATTCTCAACAATCGATTTTCGATTCTCGAACGAAAAATTTAAAACAATCAATGCATCACAGTGATAAGAGTAAACCATCGAGCTGATATATATGGGCTATATTGTTTGTTGCATGCACAGAGTATACTTGTAACATCTACCTGTTGAAGGAAATGTTCAAGTCTCTCAAGCCAACCAATGACTGCAAGGAGTCGGGAAGACTGGACAGCTGGTTGTTCCTAAAACATATTGATAGCAATATTATAGAATGCATATGTTCTATATATGCATATAATACATAAACAGACATATATAACTATATTACACATGTATTTATTCATTTACTTATACGTTAACACAAATACAGAATCACAACTATACCGTACGTAACACTGGCGCCTCCAATGTGGGCAAGGTCAAGATGAATCGTATTAGGTTGATCAAACTAAAGTGACACAACTGCCACTCGAATTCCAGCTTTTGTGTAATATTTGCATCCCTCTACATACCTCAGATCTAGCACAATAAGCTTGCAGCAGACGGACAGCTCTGGCATTACAGAGGTGAGTTTGTTGCTTCCAAGATTCACCTCGTTCAGGGAAGCTGACAGCATCGTTATACTGAAATAACCAGATGTAACTACGGTAGCTTCATGCTTTCTATGTACTGCACTGTTGCACAGCTACTGTGGCACTGTCGTTTTGTTTGATACTACAGTTAGAGGTGTTCCAAATGTAAATTGACTTGATTTTGTGTATGAAAATTTCAGCACCCGAACACACACGTGCTACTAATTTTTATGACTGTTTTTTTAACTATCAGCATTACCCAGACATGGTATACATAACAGACGTAAAACACCTGCTAGCGTGGTTGTATTCTGCTCTAGAAAAACTTCATGTGCATAGAGGTGTTAGACCTCCGAAGATTGAAATGTGGAAGTTGTGGTTGGGTCTATTGTGATAACAGAAGTACGAGATTATCACCTTGATGGAATCGCCTGCAAGTTGTTTTTGCTTAGGTTCACTGCTAGAACTCCACTTTCCTTCGCCGAGACCCACATCTCGTCCGGAACATCTGTCGCAGGCTTGTTGCTGGCAAGAAACAAAAACAAAAACTATTCACGCTCTCCCCACCAAAAATCGACGCGAATACGAGAAACAGACACAACATTCAAGGGAAGATTATGAATTCGTACGATCAAAACTGATTATAAATGCAAACCTTCACTTAGTCAAGGAACGAAGATTCAAATCTTATCTGAAGACATTCACAAACAGAGAAAGAATATTCGAATATTATCCGAAGAACATTCACAAACAAACAAAAATTCAAATTTTATCATAGCATGTTCACTTGCACTTGCCAGTCAAACAACATACCTGTGTAAACGCGTACACTCCTCACCTGTGATCTAGGCAATGTGTGACCTTAAGCATGTGCTTGGTCTGCCTCGCTAGGTAGGCGTCGTCCGCCCAAGGTAGAGCGCATTCCTCCGACAACTGTTCGCCCTCTGGTGGCTCGGGTTCTTGGATTCGGCTGCGGAGAAACTGGAGCAGTTCCGGCGTTCCACGCTGCATGATGTCGCGCCTTATGTTTCTGACTGCATTGCCCTCTATGAGCAGCGACTTCAAGTTCGACATTTTTCCAACTTCGTAGGGAATGCTGTCAAGATAAAAGTGTTCGTCCTCATTAGAAGCCAATTTAATTAAGATCATTAATTGCTGCTGGCAATTATTCCTCACGATTACAATGAGAATAACATCAATCACACTGAGACAAGTGGTCACATAAACACTTATACTCATACATGGATGTGCCTGTGAATGCTGTGTGATATGCAATACTACGACTGAAATAAAAGACAACTTGTGTCAATAACCACAATTAATAAATGCACAGACTCTACAAATCTCTACCACTAATGTCCATCCACACTCTACATTATGAAGGTCTATGTATTTATGATACAAAAAGATATACGTATTGGTGGCTATGAAAACAATTGACTTAAAATACGCAATACTGGTAGCCAAATAGCCCGTGCTTCTGTTCCAAGCATCACAGCTCTAGATCGGTAAATTCCTTTCAGACGCTTAAACCTTTACGTTTTTAGTTCGTTATTCGTGAGATCGAGTCTTTCCAGGCTGGTGAGCAATGTTATCTCTTCTGGGAGATCAGTTATCTTATTGTCTCTCAGGTCCAGTATGGTGACAGAAAGAAGTTGTTCAAGTTGCTTCGATGTCAACATCTTAATTCTATTGTTGCCTAAGTGTAGCTCCTGTGGGGAAAATAATATAGCTATGAGCCAGTCAGCGAGTCAGTCAGCTCTTAACAGCAAACATCACACACACACCTATTATATGAGGTTGGCTCATCTTTATGAGACGACACCACACAAAAATCTCAACAACCAGATTATACCAAAAAAGTATACCTGTCATACTCCATTTATGTTGGGGACAGTGATTGTTCATATACTGAAAACGTAGATGCTCAGATAGTATTAAAAGGCTTCAACAGTCAAGGTAGAATAATAAAACAACCAGATACCATAGTCTATTCGTACATTGATCTGTACAGTGGTAAAGAGGATACCGAATTTGTGGAAGGTCACCCTTGCAAGAAGAGAAACATTTTACCCGGGGTTACTTACTTTAAGTGCTGTGCCGTTCAATACGGGTAGTTCTGTCAGGCGATTGTCTCTGAGGAAAATCTGCTCCAAGTTGTGAAGAAAACCTATTTCGTCCGGAATGCTGACTATCTGGTTGTGGGCGGCATCAATGATTCTTAGTGCTGCCAAATATTAATATGCTATTATTGTTCTACTACCACTGAAATTCAGATAATATTTTTGCAGATTCATCGCTAAATATTTGAGTAAGTTCAACAGTCAAACGTCTTTTCTGTGGAATTCCATGGTCTAGCAACTTTTATTAACCAGAACAATTCTGCAACTCACGCAATGTAAATTTAATCAGCAGTTTCTCAAGTTACATCACTTTGAACAAAATACCAGAGCAGCATATAATATTAGGTGTATATACATTACACAATGTATGCTATTTGCAGTAATACTATATTTTTCAAAGCATATTTCACTTCTTGCATGAGCAAAATATGTGTAACTACACTGATACTGAAACTATATGTAGACCGGGCTAAATAGATTTTACCTTCCAAAATCAGAATTTACTCAAATCTGGACTGAACCAACTTACCAAGGTTGTGAAATGAGATAGGTTCAAGAATATGGCCTTGTAAATGGCTGAACACATTGGGTAGCTGCTGCAATATATAACTCATTTTATTATTAATAACAACGAGGAACGACGAAAGGATCTGAGAGAATGTCTGCTTACCATTCATAGAGGCGACACCTAGTGCCAACTCCTTCAATTTATTGTGGGCGACGCTCAGGCGTGTTACATGTGTCAGACCGTTCACTGTATCAGGGATGCTGCTGAGCTGATTGTGAGACATGTCCTGTCATACAGACGAAAAACACTACAATTTCATGCGTGCATGCTGCATTGTAATATATAAATGCCAACCACAAAACTACGTATATGGATATACATATAACCAGAGTCATTATTAACTCCTGATATAACATATGTATGTTCACGCTGTTATCAATTACAAATGCGAAAATCTAGTGAGATATCGTGCCCATATTATATGATGCAATGAACTATTAATTTATTATGCTAACTGGGGAGATTCTGACCCATGCATTCTTCACATTGAATCAACTCATTGCTCGAATGAGGAAAACATGACGTGGTAGCTGCAGTAGTGTCACGGAATTTGGCCGAACCTATTGCAGGCAACCCATTTCAGGGTAGAAACTGTTGGAAATCTACTGTCTAGCAGGGAAGATGCAGCTCATCAAGAAATAGATAACAATGAATAAATGAAAGTGTCAATGACACTGTAGCTCACCACAATAAAGGACACAAATGAGTGAGTAAGAAGAAGTCAGTTTTAATTGAGCAACCATCGACGTACATTATAGAAACGATTGCCGATCTGTATATCGCAATAATAATTTATAAACCAAAATGAATCACAATTTGTGACCGTAGATGGCGCTATACCCGCTTTGTAGC
>NW_014577197.1:247235-249698 GCF_000485595.1 Priapulus caudatus | reverse complement strand
ATATATAATTATATATTATATATTATATTGAATCCATACCAAGTCGTGGAGGGAGAATAGGTTGCCAATGTCATCATCTAATTCTTTGATCTTGTTATATTCCAAATGTAGAGAAAGCAGATTCTTACATCTATACACAGCGCTTGGCAAGCTCTGCAACTCATTGTGACTGCAATACGAAAAATTTTAATAGTTGGTAAAGGTTTAAATATAGACTATATAAATGGGAAATCGTATAGAAACTTCTGGAATTGACTACTTAATTCGAAAATATTAAAATTCCATTTCACATAATGGCACTGCATAAACCTATTAATTCAATTATAAAATAAATACTACATTTATTGTCATGACAGAAGTAGATATTAAAAAGTGCATTAAAGGCATACTAGGCCCATTGATTATGCAATGTTGACGAATGCTAGAGTAACTGGCACCTTGTGTAGTTAATAAGTACATAACCTTATAGCCATACGCGTACTAGATTGTTCAATATCACTGCTGGTTACATTACAAGCAAGACTTGAAATCGGTTGTTGATATTCATTTATGTGCCGTAAATGTCATTCAGGAGTCAAGCGATGACGTAAACATTTGTGCGGCCCGTATGTTTTGGACATCAGATGAAATGGAGGTGTCAGCGGTGTAACCACGGCCACAGACTAAACATGGAAATGGAGTAAAACACACGTACTAATCACGAACGCACATGGACAACCCTGACAAAAAGTTCCTTATCACGAGCGTCCGTGTTTACGAAATCACTGATGATAGCATTGCGTACGGCCGAGCATGTGTGCGAAAATGTCCGGTGCACGATAAATCTGTATGATCTATCACACCCGCTTCGCCAGCAGTGGTTTGAAACTGTAAACAACTGATTTCTTGGACTGTGGATTTCAATCAGACATTTCTTAGTAACCAGCAGTGATATTGGACAAACTAATACGCGTTTGGATGCAAGGTTATGTACTTATTAACTACACAAGGTGCCAGTTACTCTAGCATTCATCAACATTGCATAATCAATGGGCCTAGTATGCCTTTAAATCAGATCAATATAATGAAACTAACCTGACATTTAATTTTTGAAGGTTGACTAACTCATCCAAAGTGTCAGGTAGTGAGGTTAACTTATTATCATGGACCTAGTGTTGAAAGCAAATGTGCACTTGATCATTCTTAGAAACAAACTAATAAATTCCACAAATACAGACGAGGCATAAAACGATGTTTAAACAATAATTGGAATATGAAAAGATATGCATGTGCATATATACACTGACTTATGGGAAATATCAATTGTATTGCACGTATTTTTTCTATTAAACTTAAATATAAAAACTAAAATTAAATATATATAATAATATATATATTCCGATTTACATTGGTTCATCCCCACAGATATAGTATATATAGGTTATTATTTTAATACTAAGCAATATGATAGCAACTTATAAGTTATAAGCAGGTTATAAGCAGGTAAGTTATATAACCTGACACTCACATCCAAAATAGTAATAGCAGAGACCAATCGAATGTTTTCAGACAGCTCCACCAGCTTGTTTGAAGACAGTAACAACTTTGTTAGTGCCACCTGCTCCCACCAACGATTGTCTGTACCAAACGATACCTCCTTGAAATCTTCCGGGACATCAAGATTTATTCGCCACACTTCTTCAGGAACTGAAATTAAAGCAAAACATTATGGTAAAATGACAAGGTACCCTAACTGCAGGGTATTCTTTGGGTATCCTTTCCTTTACAAGGGCAGTGTCATGGCTATTCTCACTTACAAGTTCCTATATTGCACCACTGACTTGTGCTATAGAGCTCTAGAGCTATATGCTAGCCCTTGTTCGCCACAGGTGTTCACATGTGTCGTGGCAAACAAGGGTTATAGTTGGGTAGCTTTCACTTGTGACTAGATTCTCAATGGTGTCCGTGACACAGAAAAGTCAAGCCCCTGTACAAGAGCTAGTGTTATGTTATATCAGGGTGTCCAACCATCCCGATTTCGTCGGGATTATCGCGATTTTGCTCAAAATTCCCGAATCCCGACGTAACCTCCGTCGAGATATGGAAAATCCCGATTTTCGATATTTTGCATGCACTATCTCGCAAAAAAAGTCAAGAAATATTTTCCACTTTTTCTCCATATTTCTCACGATTGTTAGCAATAAAATCGATTCTGAACTCTCCGCACACGCGCACGAGAGAGAGAGCGCGCGTATACGCGCTAGAGAGAGAGAGATAGCATGCGCGCCTGCATATATGCGCTGGTATAGTGTGCGAGTACGCGAGAGAGAGGTGAGAGAGAGAAGAGAGAGAGAGAGAGAGAGAGAGAGAGAGAGCGTACGCGCTAGAGAGAGCGAGAGTGTGCGAGTACGCGAGAGAGAGGTGAGAGAGAGAAGAGAGAGAGAGAGAGAGAGAGAGAGAGAGAGAGTACGCGCTAGAGAGAGC
>NW_014577197.1:233890-246666 GCF_000485595.1 Priapulus caudatus | reverse complement strand
CGAGAGTGTGCGAGTACGCGAGAGAGAGGTGAGAGAGAGAAGAGAGAGAGAGAGAGCGTACGCGCTAGAGAGAGCGAGAGTGTGCGAGTACGCGAGAGAGAGGTGAGAGAGAGAAGAGAGAGAGAGAGAGAGAGAGAGAGAGAGAGAAAGAGAGAGCGAGGTGAGAGAGAAGAGATAGGGAGAGAGAGAGAGAGAGGAGGAAAGAGATAGAGAGAGAAGAGAGAGAGAGGCGAATATATATATATTCGCCTCTCTTCGTTTACCTGCAAAAGTTATCCCATATATGCTCGACTGGTCGTGGGCGATATCATCCGCGAGAGGGGAGTAATTGGAAGTGAGGAAGTAGAAGAACGAAGAGAGGCGAGTATATATATATATATTTTATGACAATCCGTCCATAACTTTTCCAGTTAGGCTGTACATAAACAAACCCACAAACCAACAATCACACGCCGGTGAAAACATACCCCTCCTGCCCTTGGCGAAGGTTAAACTAATAGTAATACTAGTATTACTATTACTATTTCAGTATTTGTATTACTTATACCACTACTCACTATAGGCACTACAAGGACACCAACCTAAGTCGGCAAGTAACTAATGCTCTTGCTGTTTCATATTTTTACTGTTTAACCACTCACCCGTTGATAAACCTCTATTCGACAAATTCAATTCCCCACTCTTTCTCGCGTTGTTTATCAGAGTAGGACCGACACCACCGTCTCCAGTGCCACAGGCCGCAGCAGCATCCGCTGCAGCTGCACGAAACTTCGGATTCATCTGAGGTTTACGACGATTTTGTAACTTTGACATTCTTGGCAATGTTTTTCCTAAGTAAATTTACAGATATATAACGACGGACAGGTCCAATACTGCAAATAACAAATAAGTTCGGCTGTTGCTGGTGATCAAATAGCGTCGTAGGCTGGTGATTCACTTAGTTGCGTTTTGGCGCCATCTCGCGGTGGTCGTCATTGCTGTGGTTTAGTAAACAACGTATGAAAACAACGGCAACGTAAATAAAACGTAAAATGGCATTATTGCACGCATCAAAAAGTAAGTCATATGATGTTTGTCAGTATGCACCTCACGTATATTAGATTTGTATACTTCTGAATTTCCATATATTTTTCTTTTCGTAAGTTCAGATCTGACTCGGTGACAGGTGTCAGTGACAGTGTCACTACACACTACCACAGTACAGAGTACACTACTGCAGTCCACAGTCAACTACAGGGGCAACACATCCCTAGGGCCAGGCTATAGCCACTGGCCCTTCACTCTAAAACAGGTTGCAGAGGTCCGGCCGTAACGCTACCTATATGTTAGTGTGTGTAGCCCTGTGTTCCATTGGTCTAGTAAAAGTAAAAGAATTGTCGTTGTCAGAATGATATGATATCGAAGGCTGTGCACTACATGTGAGCACTCAAAAGTGCCTCAAATACTAGCTCTAGAACTATAGCCCTCTGCTCCGCCGCAGGAGGTCCCTGCGGCGGAGCAGATGGCTATAGTTCTAGAGCTACTCAAATACCAATTACCATCTCCTGCGATCTACATTATCAAAATTTTCTGTGGGAGGACCCCCAGACCCCCACCTGTTTCTCACCCCTTCCTTGAAATACTGCCCCCACCCCTAGGAATTTTCTCAATGTAAGGCCTTGTATGTGCAAACTTGGAAGCTAGAGAAGCAGGAATGGTCAAGCTGATAATAGCAAAATGACAGTGACCATGCATACATAAGCAGTGTGTTTGGTAGACAAAAAACAAAAAAATGTTCGAGGCGTGAAATTGCCACTTGGCTCATTATATCAACTAGGGTTATATATATATATATGAGGTTTATGACATGCAAGTTGATATAGTGCAAAATAAATTGGTTGCCAAGCCTAATCATGGATGTGTGTGCCACATGTTGTTGCAGGTAATATTTCACAGCCACTTCCCTGCAGACTGACATTTTTAGTTTTGGCCCCATTTTACTAGTAGTGCTGAGAGGGTCTATGTCCCTCAGGGTACTGCCAGAACGTACCCTGGGTATGGTCCGGTATACCAGAACGTACCCTGGTACTATCTAATATGCCAGACCGTACCTCGCCTACTCCACTAACGAGTCTATAGCCTACTCCCTAACCCTAACCCTAACCCTAACCCTAACCCTAACCATATCAGATAGTTACCAGGGTACGTTCCGGCAGTACCCTGGGGGACATAGACCCTATGAGCACTACTAGTAGTAGTATCGCTGATAGGGTCTATGTCCCCCAGGGTACTGCCGGAACGTACCCTGGTAGTGGTACTATCTAATATGCCGGACCGTACCTCGCCTATTGCACTAACGCTCGAGTCTAGGGAGTTGCCTACGCCTACTCCCTAACCCTAACCCTAACCCTAACCCTAACCCTAACCATATCAGATAGTTACCAGGGTACGTTCTGGTATATCGGACCGTACCCAGGGTACGTTCCGGCAGTACCCTGGGGGACATAGACCCTATGAGCAGTGGTATTATGACATTAGTCAGTGGCTGAATGGGGGGGGGGGGTGCAACCCCCAACCCCCTCTAGATCTGTCACTCACTGGATACGATATATGTTGTGATATGATCAGGTGCAGACATGCTGCATGGAATTTCATTTAAAAATTGGCAGCCAACTCATAAATTGACCCATCTACAAAATTACATGTTGTAACATCTCTATCTTTTGCAGCATATTACAGATTTGTCGTCCTTTTCTTCAACTGTATGCTAACATTTGGGTCATACTACTGTTTTGACATGCCAAGTGTGTTACAGACTCAGTTTACACAGGTAAATATACAACAAAGCTCTATAAAATTATTATTTTTTAAGTACAATTGAGTCATCTAAAATCAAAATGTGTTCATTCACAGAATGCATGTTTTTTGACTGATTCTGTTTAAGAGTAACAAGTCCGTTTTACAATTAAGGACAGTAGTACAAATGATATTGTATAATATGTCTCTGGATTTAATGGTGCATTAATTAATTTAATAGCAGATCTCACATCATAATGACATATATATAACATTTCACTAGAGTCCAAACTGTAGTACAGGCAACACCACAGAAGGCAATACTACTGACTGCTGCACAGACTGCTTGGGAATGAGTCCAAGTGACTACAACTTGCTATACGCCATTTACGCTTGGACGTAAGTAGATAGTTTTGGTTTATTTTAACTCAATCTGTCGTTTGTTTGCTAAATTAAGATGTGAATACCAAACCGTTTTTTGAATCCCTGGTTTATAGTTCGCTAATTATTTATGCCTTTGTTGTGTTTCAGAAATGCAGTCGTTGTCATTGCAGCTGGTTTCTTTGTTGATAAAGTTGGTAATGTGGGTGAGTACCTGTGTGCCTTCAATTATTGTACGTGTACTCCATCTTGAAGGAGTATATTAGAACATGTACGTGGGAACCAAATTTTGCAAGGGGTGATGGTATGCTACAAAGTTAACATATAAGTTATTTAAAAGCTAAATTCAAGCAGGTCATTTAAGTGGATATAGACCCAATAATGTAGCAGTATAATAAATCTGAAGTGTTTACTACGTATGACTGCAGTATAACTTGTAAAGGTGAATGGATATAGCATCTTAACCTTAGGGATTTTGTCAGCAATGTATGCATGGTAATATTAATTGTTAGGAGTTTGACATTAAATTTGTTGTGTTTTGTTTCAGTTGGTGTACTATTGTTTTCTTTACTGTGTCTCTTGGGATCAGCAACGTTTGCTCTTGGTACAACCTTTCAAGGAACCACCACAATGCTCCCCATTATGCTCTTTGGACGTCTACTCTTTGGGTCAGGAAACGGGTCACTGACAAGTATGATTATGTTGTTGTGGGTGTTGTGTTTTTTGTTGTTTCTACGTGTTCTGTGCAAATTTAGCTGTGTTTTTACGGGATAAGTATATAATAGAATTTATTAAAGTTATTGTATACTATGCTGTCTAATTGTATTCAAGTCACTAAGTCTGTTGGTGTAACAAAAGTCTAGAATTGTTTCACCCAAATACAAATGATATGTGTCTTGCATTCTTGATAAGATCTATTTTAGTAAATAAAATTTGCCACGTTTTTACACATCAGTAACAATCTCTATGTAATTGGTGCGTGATTTCAGTTGTACAGAACAGAATAACGGCGTTCTGGTTCGACGGTAAAGAACTCGCAATGGCCTTTGGGCTGACACTCGCCTTCTCCAGGCTAGGCAGTGTGCTAAACTTCCTCCTCACAGAGAGCTTCGAGGAAAGATTCGGCTTACAGTTAACACTGTGGGCTGGTAAGAACACGTCGTATCCCTCTAGTTGGACGCCCAACTCTTCTTCAGAGTTATGTGTAAGATTATAGACTGGATGCATGCTTATGTGTTGTGGTTCCATTCGGCAATGGGGTGTAACTCTTTTTAATGTGATACAAATTGTTTCAGGGAGCGTACTGTGCGGTGTTGGATTCGTATCAGCACTGATTGTCAGCGTGCTGGACAAGGGCGGAGTAAAACAGCTTGGACTTGATAAAAAGCAGAGTTCAGATTCCAAGAAACTGGTATGGTTTAGGAAAGAAGATCCTATTCATAGCAATAAATTAATGTTGTGAAGTGATCGACATTTACATTGTTGTCAATTTGCTAGGTAAATGTTTGATACAGTATTATGGATGGTGTGTTACTTCATCGGGGATTTTTAATATAAAGTATAGGATGGTTGCTTAAAACAAACCTAGATAGACCATGAGAGCTATTTTCTAAACAATGGGAAAATTGTACAGGTCTTGATACTTTTCCTATATATATTTTTTTCAATGCGTGAAGTGTTTATCGTATGCCCCATTTTGCGTTTATTCCTAGTTCGCAAGCTGCGACTATCTGTGTTGCTTGACATTCATTTGGGGAATTGTGAGTAAACCTCCTGACAGGTGGAAATTAAGCTGATAGATAACAAACATTTGCAACTCTCTTCTTGTTACAGCGGTTCACGGACATAAAGTATTTTTCGCTCGGCTATTGGCTGTTGGCGGTTTCCATAATGTTCTTCTACAATGGTATATTTCCATTTGTTGCTGATGCTAGGTGAGTTATATAGTCTGTTATCACTCATTTTATTAGTATATGTGTAGAATTTATTCGTTGATATACAATTGTATACAAGTATATCCAATTGTATAGATGTACGTATATATTCTCCTGCAATGAGCTTGTGTATATTGAATATTTATACATAATTCCCTGTATGTATAGGTGCATGCATATACATGTACCTGTAGTATAATGATTAGTATAATAAATTCCACAATTTGATACCATTCCATATTTCTGCATTACATGCATAGCTACAGTATGAGTCAATACTTCCATAGTAGAGTTAAAACTAGCAAATAATGTTCGAATTGACCTAGAGTTAGGGTTCACCCCATCATTCACCCTGTCCATTTATGTTTATATACATTTCTAACTTATCTTTCAGCAAGTTCATTCAAGACAAGTATGATTACAATGAGCAAAAGGCAGACTACATGGTTGGGGCTGTGTATGATGTTTCCTTGTTGATGTCCCCTTTTCTTGGAGGAATCATTGTGAGTTTATATCCGGCATTATTGACCGATGTCCCAAGCTCTACAAGTTATGATGCTAGCAGTGAATCTATTCGTTATGTACTTATTTAGTGGACACTGAAATGAATAGGTTATTCAACCTGTTTTTTAGCTCATCTGACATAGTCCGATGCATCTTGTAGAATCGCATGAGCGTGCGTTCGTCTGGCCGTGCGTCTGTCCGGCCGTGCGTCCGTGCATCAACAGTTGGGCACAAATCTTAACCGCTTGACGTATGGTCACGATATTTGGGACGTCGGGGGGGGGGGGAGTTGGGATTATTGGTTATTGTCAAAACGAGTTGGGATGTCAAAGCTGGGGGTCAAAGGTCAAAGGTCAAGAGCTGTAAAAGAAGGCAGAACATTCCCTCCTTAACTTAAGGTATAGGGAGGAAATGCAGAATTGCGACACAAATCTAAATGGCTCGACCTAGGCTCGTGATAGTCGGTGTATAGCATCATGGTAGGAAAAGCCATCACTGTACCGAAATTGGAGGTCACAGGTCAAAGGTCAATGGGGGACAGGGCAGATTTTAGACATTTTCTGAGGACATGGTCTGACGGAGCGATTGAAAAACGTTTTTGTTTCAGCGGGGACCTAGCATTTTTATGGCTTTATTGAAAGGACCATGAAATGTACATGCGAAGAGTAAGTGTCGGATAACCTTTTGACCCTCAAGAGGAGGGTTAAACATGGATTTGTTGACTGTTAACAAAGGACTGAACTGCTTTTGCTATTGTGGATGTGAGGCTACAGTTGCACAGTTGAATTGCAAAGGCAAATGTTTGTTGAACAAGGTTTACGCTCCTTAAATCATATTATTTTCTAAAGAAGTCTGTATTAGCACCCTGAGTAGCACCCTGTATTAGCACACTGTAATGAACCCTGAATGCTCGTTTGGGTAGGCAAAAACATGGGGGCAGCCCATTACCCATGCATGGGGGTGAACTGGCATATTTCTAAATCATAATTATTGACCTGGGCAACTGCAATGCAAGATCGTGTTAATCACAGCTGAGCGAAATATTCTCGCCGCTGCCTGAATATACTTGGATTTCAGCAACTCAATGGAGTGAGGTTATCACGCACGAAGGGTGATGCCATCTCTTGGCATTATTGTATGGACACTTGCACGCCGCATATGCCGAGCAAAGTGGTTATGCTATTAGAGCCTCCTCACCCGGCCTCTTCCCCCCACTCTCCCCCCACCACCCCAACTACGCTCGGCGCTCGACGCATATCCATGATAACAGTAGTTAAGTATAGCCAAAGTCATTAAAGTTACACAGCTGTTCTTTATTACTGTACTACCGGGTTATAGCAAGCCGATGCTATCATAGATTTTTAGATCTGTAATTAAGTAGTATCCTAGATATATGCTCTGATGTGCTGCGAACGCAGGTGATGGAGGTTTGGCTTCGTTCAGTTCGTTTGCCGGGGGAGTTAGCATACCGAACACCTGCGTCAGAGTAGAGCGGCTGTCGCCTCTGCGGCACTTGTTGTGCTTTTTATTAATTGCTCTTTATACTCTCATTGGTGGACTCGTCAGTTAGTTTATGTATCTTTTCATAATTTGACTGGTGATTTTTACAAGAGTACACGTTTACCATAATTGATGACCACTATATTTCAGATACACAGTGACCCTAGCGTTCATGTAATTATTCTTGGCGATAGTATATGAACGATGTGCAACATATTTCGCAGAGTGCTGTTCTGTATTACAGTGATGTTGTGAGGCAAGCGTGGTATCTGGCAATTGGCCTGTGCTCCTTGTTATCATCAGTGTTTGGCGTACTAGACTTTCGCACATTCTTATCCACTGGCAGTCATGCTGTGGGCTGGGAGAAATTTTCTGTTGCGCGTGCAGTAAGTATATTTGGTTAGCATAAGGAACTAAATGTAGTGAATTATAATAATTCAGTCAGTGACACACGTCCATATAGCTATAGAGAAGACATGATTTGAATGTATCAACGCCATGGGACAACACGCCTGCGGAATTTATTTGCACATCTGCGCTGCGACTCTATATCGCAAGCGAAGACAAGTCGCAGCGATAAATATTCGCGCACCCCCGTCATGCGATAATTGAGCGGACACACCGATGCAAATATTATTCGCCACAGGATCCGCAGCGGCGTATACACTACTAACGGCGATCCTACTGGCACACACTGCTCCAACTATGGCCCTCTCAACGAGTCACTGTGCCGTCACGTGATTAGCATATGATTCTCAATGTGATTCGCGCAGTCTTGTAAATCGGGGGTCGGTAACGTATAGTATGAACTCACAGCGCGATTGGACGAGCAAAACAACATGCGCTCTGTGGACAGCGCGTCTAAGGTTTTGCAATGTGCGATTATAAACGAAGATTCAGAGACTGTTGTGAAACTGGGTGGAGGGGTGTGGGTGGGAATATTTCCGCTTACTTAAGGTATAGGAGGGAAAATAACGATCTGCGGCACAAAAATCTTAACGGATATAGACTATTGTCTTAATATTCTGCTATGATGGCAGCGATAACATCACCAGTGCGAGAAATTGGGAAGGTCACACGTCGCTCAAAGGCAGTACGCGAAACGGTCAGATATCAGAATTTTCTAGAAGGACCGATGGCCTAATGGACAGAGTGAAAAACTGTTTTTGTTTTCGCGCGGACCTTACCATTTTATCACTTGTATTTTGAAAGGACCAGGGAAAGTGCGCGGACAGAGACGCAGAGAGGGGCCGGACAAAAAACAGCCGTGTTGTCCCCGCTTAAACATTCGGGAATCATGTTTTTCTTATACAAATGCACAATGGACAATAGGCCCCTCTCATTCTCCTTACCAAGATGCAATCGAATTGAGATACATCCTATGATGTGATATATTTCTTATTCTGTTATAGGGCAAGCATGTGTGGCCTTCTATTCGCTAGTTGTTGGGCAGGCGTATGTTGGCCGGCTAGTGGTATAAACGGACATCTGATAACAGATTGGTGGGAATAGGTATTTCTGAATGTCCATTGTGGCAGCGTATTTTAGGAAAGAATGAAACGTAAGTGTAGTATTTATTACATACTGTATTAGTGTTATATTGTTATTATTATGTGTTTGAATTAAAATGTAGACATCGGACCACTGTCTAGAGTTTGATTAAAATCCGGTCAATACCTCATTTATTTCCTGATAGCGAGAAATTGTCGGCTGGCAACGGAAGGAATGCATGTATAGCAGCTTAAAATTACTAAACGTCTTAAGAAGCAATTATGGGTTCATATGAATGCAGATAATGTACATTACACTACGGGCTATATAATAACTGTACATTTTGAGGACAGCTAGTCGATTTTTGATTTGTTTGTGAACACTGTAACGACTATCGTTACTAATGAAACTTTTCAATGTATTGGTTTTATTATTACTTTATTTAAGCCTATCTAGTGAGGAGACTGAAGAGGTGGAAAGTTACGTGATTGATATCCTATAGGAAACACATTGCTGTGTTGGCATTACTCTGCGTCTCTAAACCATCAATGAAGGCGAAGGTGATAGCTGTCATTGTAGAAAGACACAATACTATAATTCACAGGGCGGCGGGGGGGGGGGCGGGACACGCCGACTTCTGCATAGCTTTCTGCTGTGTTGACGTCTGTACACTGCTTCACAGCTCGGCGGTGTTCACCGTGTCGTAGAGTTCTGGTCATTTTCTGGGATTCCCCGGCCTTCACAACACAGGGGGGCGGAGAAGCGTTAATTGCGACTTGCTGTATAGATGATCTACGCTGTATGCTGTATGCCTGTACTTAGTTTAATGCTTAGTTAGTTAAATCCTATCCCAGCGCTAGTATGAGCGCATAGGACAGTGGCTGTATCTCGTTTCAAATAAGCTGAGTGCCCCGCCAGCTGGCCTATTCACAGATGAAATGCGTACAGTAGGGGGTTAGTCCATTGAGTAGCACTGCGATTAATTGCCACGCTCGTATCTCTATTTGCTCCTGAATGCTAAGCAAGAGATAGCTGTGTGTACCATTTTCAGTCTTTGGGTATAACCAGGCCGGGAGGTTCGAACCTGACCTTCCAGCATGCCGAGGTGAGCCATCACGTGCGGTAGTATGCTGTACTTGATAATCGATATCGTACGCTCGCCCGTCTCGTCCGCAGGTGAGGCGTTCTGCAATCGCACCGGCGGGAAAAAGCGTCGCGTGGACGAGGTGCGGCGCCTGCCACGCGCACGGCCACCTTCGCGTTGACGCGTCGAACTCACCGCTTCGTGTCCGCCAGGGACAGCGACGACGAGGAGCACGCGCGCGTTACAGCCGACTGCCGTCGAGCAAAGGTGGCGCAGTGTCAACTTAACCGAACGCTGTGAACGCCAGACCGCTAGAGACGATTACCTTAACGAAGGCTGCATGGGACTACGCTACTTGTTGATTTCTGCTTCTGATTCTGGTGCCTGAAGTGCCAGTCGAAGCATATCTGGCTGAGAAGCTTAAAGCTCCACTCCACTCGCTCGGATATTGTTGCATTAGATGTCAAGTCTAGACCCGAGTATATACGTGTTTTCTTTCCAATGTTTGTTCGAGCTTTGCGGCACATATGCTTGCTAAGCAATGTTTTTTCGACAACGCCCTATTACATGCCATTGGCTAAGCTGCCTGACAAAAATATTAAAGTTTTCTTAGTCCTTCACGTCGCGACTGCAGATTTATTTTTCGTACTATTCTGGCTGACTATACTATTCTTCTACTAATGTCATTAGCCTTTACTAAGTACCCTGAATCACATTGATCACATGTGAAGAAAATCGTGGTTATAAACAGTTTCTTTTACTAGACAGATTGTATGTTGTTTAATTTTGTTGTGTGTTTGATTATGAATCGATTTAAGCTATTCTGTTGTGTGTTTGTAAGCAAGAATTTAATTTAGGCTCTAGAAATAATATTGCATCTAAATGGCAATATCAAATCATAGCAGTATTATATATATCTTATATACTTTATCAGAACATGCTCATTTTTAGTAAAGATGTTTAGGAACATTTTTTCCTACTCGCTTTCTTTATAATTGTCGTTCTAATAACACACTTCTTACAGTAGAGAACGGCGTTGGCTACAAAAGGAGGCAGCATTGTTGCAATGTGTTTGTCCCGTCAAATATACATATCAAAAATGTGTCAAAGATGGAAGATTTGGTGTTTTATTACGTGTATTTTTCTTAATCTTCACTGGTGGCAATTATATAATAAAGAAGGTTGCGTTTTAATCAACGGAGTTGCAATGGACTTTAATCTATGTAATGTTGCATTGTACAACTCATTGAGTGGTGAATTTCGATCAGTAGGGTCATTGAAAGAAAATCTAATGTTATTCAGCAGCAATTATGCATGTAACTTTGTATGAGTGATGTGTTATATTCCATATGTAGAATCAGAGTACACGAGTCGCTGATATAATGGTAGTTTTGATAAAATCATAAAAAACTCCATAAACAATAGCTGTTTGTTGGTGTGTTTGTACTACACTAATACAAGGACAAATACTATATAATTTTATATGTTTTAATATATATTTTATATAGTTTTATATGTTACAGCTTTTGTATTTTCCGTATTTTTAGCGTGTTATCTGGCGTGTGGCCTTATATATAATACAACTTGGTTGTAATTATATCCTACTTTTAAAGTAGAGAGCACATACTTTATAGTTATGTCAACGTATGCAGCGGGGCACATTACATGCAAGTCTTCTTCTTATTCCTAAAGTGAGGTCTACTGTTGGAATGTTTCGATAGAATCGTAATCGCACTGGATAATCCTCTTCATATTAAAAGCATGATTTTTGCAAAATTATTCTTCTCGACGAGAAGATTGCGATGCGGCAGAGCACGGTTTCAAGGCGCATGCAGTACGGACTGAGAAAATGGCGTAATATTAGATTGGCCGGGATAGAGGCTGGTGGGATTACTGTGGAAAGACGACTGCGAGAGGTAGCTGGGGCGGTTTAGAAGAAGCAAGGAGGCCTGAGTAGAGACAATGGAGGAAAGGGGTAAACTGGAGGGGTTGAAGAATAGGAGTTGTTGAACCCTACAGGTAGGGCGCTTTGACTATTATTAGACCATCAGTCGTTACTGGATAAACAATTTATAATATATTGCGGATCTTTCGCTCGGGACATGCTATGGATTCGTGCGGGCTAGGCTATGCAATGCGGCGCACGGATCCATAGCTGCCACAGCGCTGCATACTGTCGTAGGACGTGTCCCGCGGTCGGCGTGCGCCTTCCGCCGGATTAGATGCGCGAGAAGATCTGCGCTTTAGCGTTGGTCTAAACCTCTTTCAGGCACAGCTTCTCCTAGGTATCCGTCTATTACTGGATATTGCGCATGTGCTAACACACTAACTTAGCCGATTGTGTACTAACTGGTATATGCGAGGGCCACCTAGATGCAGATCTTCTTCCTATTTTTACGCTAGTTTCTACTAATAGATGTTATCATAGAAGTCTATGCTAGGATAACTCCTCTTATTATTAAATGCATGATATTTGCAAAATATTCTTTCTTCTCGAGAGATATGCGCATGCTCAATCACCGTTTCAGGCGTGCAGTACGGATGATGAAACTGCGTAATATAGCTTGCAGAGGGATAGAGGAAGTGGGATGAGTGCTGGAAAGACGACTGGATAAGTATAGATTGAGGCGCGGTTAGAACAGAAAAAGTGGTTGAGCGAGAGACAATGAAAGGCAAGGGGAAGGACTGGCAGGGGTTGCAAATTGCGAGTGTTTGGCACCTACGGGCTAGGGCGCTATGTAATCAATATAGACACAGGTCTTACTGATAACAAATTATTACATACAGCTATTGCTGAGATAGCCCCCAGCACCATATTACATGCTTAAGTCATCTAAAAATACAAACTTCCATCCGTGAGTATTGACGCGCATCGTGCGCAAAAACCTACTACCGGTAAGTAGCCAAGATTATGTTACTGACTGGTATATGCTGCGGGCACCTTCCAGTGAAAGGTCTTCTTGATTTCCTATACGTGAGATCCTTACTGAGGGAAATGTTTACTCAGGTAGATATTCTCTGCGTAGGATAATCCCTTCTTCAAATATATAAATCGGATGTTATTTTGCAAAGATAATTCTTTATTCTTGCAGGAGAAGATTGCGCCG
>NW_014577197.1:212400-233865 GCF_000485595.1 Priapulus caudatus | reverse complement strand
ATGCCGTACGCCGACCACTGTTGTGTCACCATACTTATGATACATGTGATAGTCCCTTGTCTGTTGACGTATCGGTGTGGTGAGGCATGAGATCTTGTAGTGAGTTGAACAGTGGCGAGACTTGAGAAAATGGGCTCTCATTGCCGACCGCGAAGTTCGGCTGGCGACAGTGTGTGGTGTACTGTTTGATATCTAGCGCGTTGCCTGCGGAGTAATTTTTGGCGGCCACCTTGATTCAAGCTAGAAGATGGATTTATGCGCAATTTGTCTTAGTCGACATAAATGAAACAGTGAGAGGAGGGCCCAATCGCGTCGTGGACAGTCGGGGACTTATAACTGATAGATATTCGTCACAAGGAATGAGTGAATCGTTGCCACCCCCAAACTATGTCGCCAAAGCGGTGGGTCAGGGGTGAACAACAAGTCTGTGAGTGGGGCAAGGGGGTTTAAGGTTACGACTCCTCGTTTGCCTTTAGGATAATCTGTACTCTAGGGTGATCTTATCATGTAGCGTGTGCGGTATATAGGGTTGAGTTGTTACTTTTATTAAGCCTCTTCTTACTCGACTTGCTAGGGCGCCTACTCTGCCTCGCTTCTAGAGCTTGATTCAAAGCTCAGAGTATGGTACTGACATATTTCATACAAGTCTGTCAGTCTGTGAGGGAATCTTTATAGTGCTTATTGAGGTTGTGATTTAGTCGCTCACCAAGGCTCGCTTGTGAGCTCCGATACTTTTATTCGCTCAAATGCCTGAAATATGTTCACTCAAAGGACATGATAGCATTCATATTCCAACTCTACACCAATCGTAGTACAGCCTAACAGCTGCTGTGTCACATTGTGAGACATGCGCAGGGTGGCTAAAAAAAAATGTCTCTCAGAGCGGCTATACATGCTGCTTATTCCAACTAGGATAAACGTAGACATAGTTCATGTTATTGTGGTGGTGATTCGTTTGGCGCCGTGTTGTGTGCACTTAATCGGGCAGCGCCGGGGGACCTTCATGCCCGCAGATAGAGAATCTCGTATCTGCACTTCCTTAGAAATTAATAAAAATCTGCTTTCACACATGATTTGAAGTGGCTCGGCCTTCGTACATGCCATCTTACTTGTGCGGAATATGCGTGTTCTCATACTTAAGCCTCGAGTGTCTAGTGGGGTGTAAGGCTGCCTTCCGTTTTGCATTTTTTTTAGTAGTATTGATGTGTGTATTGTGCCTCAGTCGTGGTGGGTGTTAGAAGCCAAAATATCTGACGCATGGTCCTCGCTACCTTCGCACACTTGCTCTTACGGGGTATACGGCTAGTGAGTGTTGCTGCAGGGGGGAGCTATATGAGAGTCGCTAGGCGACCATCTGTTGAGTTAGGTCGCGTGTTCGGGGCGCCGTACGCTTGGTGAAAATACTCTGATTTTTCGTTTCATACGTTGTGCGCCTGTATATTTATGAGCGATTTTGTGACGAGCAGCCCTGAGGCCAAACTTTACAATAAGCTTTGCTGAGGGGGAGATGGCGATGAGGGGCTAAGTGACGCTGGAGGAAGAAGCGGCAGGGAAGATAGCTGGGGGCTGGTGTAGAAGAAGAATAGGGAGTGGAGGATACGTGGCTTTGTGTTAGCTAAGGTCTGATAGAGTGACAGCGGTTTCAGACGATAAGTCTGGGTGTGTGGATAAGACGGCGTACACTCGGTGTGGTGCATTCCAAGCGTCATGGTAGATGGTCGCTGTTCACTTGTTTTGTGGGGTGTACTTTGCCATTTAGCACGGCACGTAGGGTATAATGATGCTGGATGGCTCTTGTAATGCTATACTCGCTGTAATTTATTTTCTCACGAATAGTTTCGTGTTGTAGCTAAGATCTCTTGTATTCTATATTTTATTTAGACACCTTTTGAGTTTATGTTCACAATTCTGTGAGTTTAGAGTGCTCAATAAGCTTGAGATTATCCCGCTACACATGTCCGGTGATACAATTTTTGTTATAATATGGTTGCCATTAATTCTAATTTCGCGATATTTTATTTATAATCTTTCTTCTTGTCTTTGGAGTTTTGGAAGATAGATATTTGTCGTTCGGCGCTAACCTCGCAAACTTATAGATTTGCTGTTTATTGACCCAGGATGTTTTTTGTATAATTCGAGTTACTGTTCGATATGTTCCTCCGGGTGTATATTTTCATGTGGTTTATTGTTGCCCGTCGAGCGGACCTTTTACAGACTCGCTATATATTTTTTACTACAAGTGTAGCTCCATCAGTTAGTCAGTTTAAGTGTCTTTCTTTCTCCGTAAGAGATTTTTTTGCTTCTCTTCCGAACTTGTAAGTAATTAATTGTCCACCTGCTGGAATTGGTTGGCTTAAATTTACTTTTACTGAAGCCCTTTTGTATTGATTTGTGCAGCTTCCTGCCAGTTAAGGGATAAAGTAACTAACGTTTTTTCGTTCATTTTTAGAGCCAATGGAAATTGGAATGCACTAATTACTTTTTGCAAACTCGGGATTAGTTTTTCTGCTCATCTGGGATGGGCAAAATCGTTCGCACATTAGTTTACTGTTATGGTTTTGGGCTAACCACTACGGCAACACTTGGGCATCGTGGCCCGGCGCAGTATACGTTGATTTTTTATGCAGCCATTTGGGCTGTGCATTCGCGTTGGTAGTTTACGCGCATAAGAAATCTAGATTTTCCGCTCGGGAATACGGGACGTGCTTAAATTAAGCTCGACCTACACATGTGTCTCTGTAGTTCATACGACGCTTGATATGCCCAGCCCTGTTCTCTTAGTATACGAATTCAGTCAGTAAATACTCATTCCTATCTTCGGTAACAGTGGCTTTTCCGGTGACTATTGGCTTTACTTAGGCGTTGCGGTTTTCGAACACGATGTCATTTTGTCGCGAACATTGACATTCTGTAGGATATGAAATGAAACCTTAGGTGGTTTTGCGTGTAAACACTGGTTTTGCTGTTTTTTTAGTGACTTTACAGGACAACAGGGCAGGCGGGGGAAATTTAGGGTGCTTCGTAAGAATAAGCCCACCAGCGGCCGGTTAGAGGGGAGATGAGGCCTAAGCGTAGGATCAGGGGGACTGGCACTGTCGGGTGGAATTGGTGGGAAATGTTGGGTTTGGAAATGGCCGCCTTCAACGAGGAATCCGATACGCGAGATCCCGGACCCATCAACCAGCTGGCGAATCACTAAAAAATCTTTAGCGGTCTACCAGTTCTTTGTGAAGATCGGGTCGGTAAGATGGGAAATGGTACAAACCAATAAAAAACATGATATATAATTTAAATGATTCCCAGCAAAAATACACTACATGCTACTAGTGTACAACTACTATTACATCGATTACTAAACACTGCTACTAGTAGCTGTACAACTAATCATTACATTGCGCTACTAGCTTTGGTTCTATGGTCCATTACTCGCTACACTATTACGACGTTATTTAGTTCAGGGTATACTTCGTTACAGTCCTTGCTGTTGAACCGACTCTTCACCTCATAGTGTTGAAATTGATGTAGCTGTCAGGGTGTTCTGAAATCGGTTATAAGGCTTTTTTAGATATTGCTGGTTTAGAATTCCTATGCAATTAATTATAGCATACAGGTTTAAGAACCAAATTCCATTATTTACGTGAGTTTAAAGCTGACTAACTCTACTATATTCTATGTGCGCGAACACGTTGGATCGATTTCTCGCTAACCATTTTTAAAATATATATACTGTTGTAGTACTCTTGTAGTCCAAAACTCTCCCCCACCCTCCCATACTCACGCCTTGGACAATCACACGAGTACGCTCTAGCGCGACCAGCTAGCCTGGGGCATACAGCCAGCAGGTTGGCTATATCCCATGCACAAGCTGATACGCTAGCCAGGGTGATTTGGTGTGTATTGGTGCTGGGCTGGTGGTTGTTAGTGTTTGTAACGGTTCCAGTGGCCGCTCGCTCGGTTCATTACAACTCGTTATATATGCGCTCATATAATGCAGTTCTCTCTTCTTCTATAAATATATTCCAAATGCATGCGCCTTGAATAATGTCGACTGGCTGGGAATGTTTCTTATATTAAGCCTTATTGCTTAGATTTTAACTTCTGGCTTTCGAATATTAAACTATATTTCAAGGTTATACAGTTGCACAAATTCTCTTTTTACGTGGCCAAAAATTAATCGACTTATGTACGCGACGTAGAGCGGAGGGGTATGCGGGAAACGGCCTTAGACGCGGCGTTTATGTCTCAAGGTTTATTGACTCCAAGCTAGCTCGTCACACTCACATGTTTATTATTAAAGTATTCGCCGTATATAAGGGCTTCATTCCAAAATCAATATCTAAGGTAATCGAGATGCGGAGCTCACATAGTACGGAGTGGGACTAAACTATTTTCACACTCTCATGGTAAGCTAAAGACGCGCTAGACGGGAGGATTTGTGCTGGAAGTGGATCACGACGTGACATTGGGATATGTGCGGTACTTTGGGCCTGCGAGTCTGGGAATAATTTATATGCGTATTCATTAAGCAGAATTCTTTGCTCTCTATCTAAAAACAGACAACGCCTTGTCAAGTGACGAGGTACTCCTAGCGTGAGATATCGGCTCCTATACCTCGCTCGCCACATGCCAAACGCCACCTCGGAAGCCGACTCATGCACCTCCTACACCGCCCGGGTGTAAAGCATTTGACCTGGCTTATCGGTCAGTCACCACTTGGAGGCAGCTGAATAATTTTGAATGTCAAGTATGCCCAAATTTGGTACTGCCTTACTACACCTTAGTAACTGAGCTTGCCTTTGTAAAAACTTTGACTGGGAGCCGGCTCCATCATGACGGGCGTGTAGCACTGATTCTCTATTAATCTAATCTGGAGGGGAGAGCATTGCCACATGCGGTCTAAACAGAGAATTGCTCCGACCTGTGATGGCAGGATAAGGAATAGACCCCGCCCACCTATTTCCATTTTTGGAGGGATAAGGGAAATATAGGATTCGTGAAACGTTTCGTTTCAACGGTCATAGGGCTGCAGCGTGCAGTATTTTGACTAATTAATTAGTGATGCTAATCGCTGCTTCATAGACTCAAATTTCACAGAGATTAAGGCTAGCCTGGTGGTCTATAATAGCTAGAATTTTATGAAATGTAAGGCGTCAATCATTCGCTCCATATGATGTTAGGTACACGTTCCACGGTTCATGGTAGCTGTTATGCGGCTTCGGATTTAGGGCGGTGTCTATTTTAATGCGCTCCTCAATCACAGGTCTGAGAGGCAATTCTCTGTTTGAGACGCATGCGTAGCAGTGGGCCATAGGCCGCGCCTTAACATGACTGTGACGCGCAGAGCGCCATTCTTCCAACCACTCTGTAAAGCTGAATTCTGCCGGTCTGTGACCCCCCGACAAACATTTTTCAAATGAATAATAAGAAAACGCCGACTTATTTCTATTATTCAAATGTTGCATGTTGCAAAAAAAACTTTGATCCATTACTTAAGAAGATTTATATAAAATACTGTGATATGTATATAGATACAGTCGTATTGGAGCTAATTGGTACGAAGAAATTACACGAAAAATATTTTTTTTTACGTGACGTTTCACGAGTCACGTGCTAGCTAGTCGGAGCCTATTTTTCAATCAATGGATAATTCTTTATGTTACATTCGTATGAAAACAACCAAGATGATGATAAACATGAGTGAAAATGATGACAACATGAAAAGATTATATTATATATTATATATATAGGTGGTATATATGTATTTATAAGCATATAGGCTAAATAATAGCAGTATAGGAAAAATATGCCAGAATAGCATGCATAGGCCTACATTAATACTAATTGACTATATTTAAATAATTAATATATTGCAACAGGCTGTTTGTGTAGAATAACGTCAATTTTTTATACTATACTACGAGGAAGACGGAGGCGCGTAGCGGTGTACTGAGTAGTACTACTTACTAGGCTATTCCTATATATATTATATATATATATATATACTATATTATATATGATATATGAATCATTTGGAAATGAAAGATTTGAGATGATTAAGATCAACGACGTTATCATGCAGGGACAGAATTATTCGGTCTAAGGGGGGTAAATATCAGCATTATGTATATGCATTTGAGCGGATTATTAGGCATTACATATATACATTATATTATATGAATATATAGCATATATTATATAGAGATATGTAGATAATATAATGCCCACCAGGCCAATATTGGCCCCGAATATCGGGTTAACTCATTGGCAACGAGGTAATATTGGCCCGATATTGTGTGATAATATTTAGCCCCGAATTGCCAATATCGGCCTGACTCCCCCGGCTTGCACCTTGGCCCGACATTGGGATCACATGGTCTTTTCCCCAGGGGTGTTTTGTGACAGAAATAATGGCGGGACATGGGGAGCCTAAATGTAGATGACACTTTTCCGATGACTCGGTCAGGGTCATGTGTAAGGGGGACTGGGTGGCTTTTTTGATTTATCGAAAAGAGTTGTAATTATTAACTTATTCTGCGTTCACTAAAAATTATATCAAAATTTGGCTACGGGTAATACATTGCGTGTCGCTCTTCCGCCCCTCTGCTAAGTTACAGTGTAGGCGAATACAGCGAGCGTGTGTGCTCACCAAGATTAAAGAGCGATTTTACATTCTCCATGCACTGCGTGTAGCAGAATGCTATGCTGTGACCAATCTTCTGCATTCATCGGCCACGTCGTCGCCCGATTGTTCAATGTATATTCAAATCACGGAAAATATAAGTCCGTCTCTCTAGGTGAGGATATGCCTAATTCTGTGTACGCTGGGCGCATCTACGGCCTGCGAACACCGCCTGTCCAACACCACCTAAAGGTTAGATGTCCGCCACCTGCCGTGAGGCCAGATTGCGTGGTCTTCCCACTCGCGCGCACGCTCGAAGGCTTCCGGGTGGATACGGGAACCACGCCGAGGGCGCACTTGTAGAGGCTGCTCCGGCGAGCCATGCCGCCGGACTCTGACAGGGCCCGACGCGACGCGCGCTATACGAACACCCATGGCAATCACATGCGCAGTCTCCTTCTTTTTCTGAATGCGCTGATCGGACAAGCGCGTTGTTTTTCAGCGTGCGGCTCGCATCGCGGCTCGGCAGCTCAGGACGAACAGTGCGTCGTGTCGCAGCCACCTGTCACTCGCATTGAGTAAGAGCGGCACGTCAGCTTTTCGCCCTTAAGGTTTGCTGGAACTTGTCAATCGCCTGCCTTACTGGTCCAGCTCCTAGTCTTATTTTATATCTGTGCAGATCTTAGCCAGCTTTACGCGGTGCACCTCAGGCTTCTGTGTCGTCGAGGTGCCAGTCGCCGAGCTGCCACAATCTTTATCCAAGACGCTGTACTCGCGCAAATATAATTGCGGATTTTCCTCGCGTGCGCATTGCCCGCTATTGCGCATGGCGCGGACCTCGACGCGCCACCGTGTGTGCGTTAGAGCGCCGGATGGAACGTCAGGTGGTTCTGTGCCACGCTACCTCTTGCAAGATGATCTCTGCTGCGCAAACTTTACCAATTAATAGCTTGCTTGAGGGGAGCCGCGAGAGAGTGGGCCTACTGAGCGATAGAGGATTTGAAAGGTAGATACAGCACGGAGAGGAGGAGGGAGCGATCGATAGCCTGGCCGTTTTGTGCGTTTTTCGGGCCGGAAGCTGGCGATAGATTCTGTGTCGCCTCTTATTCATGCAAAACAGGAGTGGAGTTATGAAATACGTATAGAAAGTGTATGTTGAATTCTTGATCATTTCGCTTATAGTTATACTGTATACGGGCGAATGAGGGTATATTTCGAACGGCAGGATGCCGTGTTAAGGTTTCGCGGTTAAGGACGCGCTCTCATTAGCCGAACGGCAGGTCCCGATCGCGAAAATAACAACACGCGGGGAAATAGCAAACCACGACGGTTCGTCACCGATTCCGCGGAAATCAGATGGGCCGCCATAGAAGTATGTGGTTTTGTAACCCTCCCACGACGAAATTATTAACCACTCGCGAAGCATGTGTTTTTCTTCCAGTCTAAGACTTGTACTGAAATACTCTAGTGATACTTATATCGCATATGTAGACGTGACTTAATTAAAGAGGGAAATCTATTTGTCTGGGATACATGTCCGCCGCTAAAACAATTTTTAAATGTATATTCATCTCAGAAAAGATTATCATAAGTTATCGTTCCTTTCTGCGGGGTCCTATGCGTTAGATGCCCATCTTGTTGTTCTCCAATATAGGGTCGTAATGCCACAATACTCCTGCTTCGCAGATCCAACTCTCACTGTCTTAAGAGTCTCTGATCACTATAGATTAGCCCAGTGATGTACTCCTTGTTGAACCGTCACGTTGTACTGGGGCTTGGTGTGTGTTATAATGCGCCAAAAGCGAAGACATTAGAAGTGCGACAACGGAGATGAGACATTCATCTTTTACTCATAGCATCATCAGGAATCATCGAACCAACGCCGGGTTATGTAATACTATATCGAATACTAGTATTTTTATACACTTTTGGACCATGGTGCGCGAAAAGATCTAATGTCGCTCTATACTGAATGTGAATGTTTCTATGTGGACTCTATGACACATTAAGATAACGGCTCGACATAAATAGTTGGACCATAAGATGTAGGTAACACTACCTTTAGCGATACAATAGGTTTTGCCGTAGACATCACAAGGCACGAATCTTTGCAAAAAATACCGCTCTCTCTCTCTCCGCAGGGGGATACAACTGCATCACTTGCGCTGACATGCTCATCGTCTCGCAGAGTGACCACACTGCTCCACGATGGCTGCACAAGCTGAGTTAGCATGGCGTTGCCGTCAACGGTGTGCTGTATTCTTCGATAGACACAATGATTCATTGATTTCGACTATAGTGCCTTGTGTCTAAACAATTCGGTGCTTAACGCCTGGGGACACCGCTAGTGAGCGAATTATAGGATTTAACCATGCAAGTTCCCACACCTGCATCACATCACGCACAGTGTACAGGGAAACAGTGCGTGAAGTAGAGAAAAAACTCCAGGATACAGAATAGTGTTTGAGATTCGGCACACTCGGCGGGTGAAGGTCGGTGAAGGTAAGGAGAAATTGTACGAAGTCACGTAGACTTTATCATGTCTGAGGTGAATATTTCCAGATGCTGACTCTCGTCAATCACGCTGTGCCGAGACGATAGGGAAGATTGACTTACTGCCAATGAGTAGCTTGTATGCCCTAGTCAGATCGGCGGCGATAAATGTACACATGATCGTCTGCGCGTGAAATCACTACATTTGTGTGTTCTCTTTCGTTTATAAGAACACATATGGAGCATAGACTATGTAGTCCTTCTGATTCTTCCCTTTCCCAAACGCTCAGGTGCGAGTAGATGTGTTGATAAGAAATTATATGGAGGTGATGTGTATTGTCCTAATATATGTCTGCCTCATTCGTGACGTAATGCGCTAAGGAGTCAGTAGTGCTCATCTGTACCTTTTGGTCTATCTCGAGAGGAGACGGGTAATGTTGGCATCATCGAGTGCAGCTGGCCTCTGATTGCGTTGGACTCCCTATCTAGTCGTCATTTTACCTCGCCCACAGGCATGGCTCCTGCTTTTAGCAGAATGCGTTGGAGATCGTGGTGAATAAAGGGATATTATCTTAATTATCATGTGTTGGAGGAGAAGTGCGCTCTCCCTCTAGTAGGATACAGAAGATGGAAAGGCAGTAGTGATTCCTCTCTCTCAGTATGAAGTAGTTTCTTAATCGTACGCCACCTTCCATATTATACTTTTCTCTTAATTGAATGATTTATGTGTTTGACATTATTTTAATTTAATCTAAGAACAAATAGATCATAGCGTATGTCAGATTAGTGCATTTTACATCGCGTTAAGATCACTCACTTCTGCGTTTTCACCGTGATACTCGCTCGTTAAGATTGTACTACTTGTATTTCATTCATAGCTCGCAAAGACATAGCAATACTGGTGTAACGGCTCTAGCTAAGCTTTTCAGCAGCATCATAAGCTGTACCTAAGGGTGCTGCTATTATGTAGGGTGTTAGCTAAGATAGATGTTGTCGGGTAATCATTGAATGGCTCTGTGTAGTACAACCAGGTACTCGTGCACAGCTTTGTCTTGGAGGGTAACTAGTCTATTAACATGTTCCAGCATACTCTATGGAGTAATACACGTAAAACTCGAATATATTTGACAAATAATTGGTGTTTTGTCAGTAATGCTCGCTGTATATAATTCGTGTGCTCTCATTGTTTGTCCGTACTATCATAGGACACCTCTATTTCATATATGGCTCGTGCACAACAACCTTGATCTACCTCGACTGGTACCTCTGGGTGGGTGTGTTTCAATGTTTATATTCTCGCTGTCTCTATGACGTGTCGCTTGCAAGGGGCGAGAGCATACACTGTGATAGAGATGTATACAGGCTCAGCGAAACGATATAGATCGAGCATTGTAGTATTCAGAACTTCTATAATAGAGGCACTCCTTACTGTCTGTTTTCTAATTCTGTGTTAATACATCTGGCATCTAATATAACTCTGTATAGCGCAATAGATCAACGTATTCTGTTTATTCTGTCTTGCTTCGCGAAAGCTCTATAGTGTTGATCGAACATGATCTACTAACTGCTTCATCGGCTCAGCACAGTCTCGCGGGATTTTGAGAGCGTGTCTCATGAGATCTCAAGATGACACGTTCAAGGGTGCTGTAGAGGTGGCTAGCTATCATTCGTGAGATAGGTGAATTTCATACACTTCATAATATTAGTTGACATTTGCTGCTCGCTCACTCGCTCAATACGCTTTCGCTGCACGATCGTCAGTCGAAAAGAAGGTTAGAATCAATTAGGGCTAACGACTTACGGAGACTATATAATAAATAGGACTGAGGTCAGGCGAGTGAGTCAGCTATACTTGATCCTCATCTAAGTGTCCATCAGGGTTCCCTCGTTGGTGTTCAGTAATCGCCTTAACTAGCATAAATGATGCACCAGACTTTTTCTCTGAGGCATCAAGATTAATTAACGTGCTGCTGGTGCGCTTGTTTAGTGACAGTGCTTTTGATGGCGTGCCGCAGCAGTGTTCTGGTCATTCGTGGATGCATTGTATTATTCCCAATACATGCGTAAAATCGTTCTCTTCTCAGGCGGGTGACAGAGGAAGCCTACTAGGAGGTTGTCTTATTATTCATGACTGTTTCGTGGACGCTCTGCGAGATAGTAGACATGATGCTACTTCGCAACGGCCTGGTGAGACAGATCTGTTGCTGTACTTAGTTAAGTTAGGTTAGATACTCCTTAGTCCCGGGCGCAAGCTAGTGTATGGTGCCGATCAGGACAAGTGCTGTAGTCTAGCATTCTCAGTATTCCTCAGTAACACCTGAAGGCGGCTGCAGCCTGTTTCACCAGTAAATGCGGACTCAGGTATGCGTGGTTGTCCGGCTCCAATGTAGTCTCCCTGGGCGAGTTACTTGCCCACGCTCGGCAAGGCGCTATTCACTCTCTGCCTGAAGTAGCAGCAGAGCAGCTGTGTGTTTACATTTTCAAGTCTTTGTATAACCGGGCGAGGGAGTATGCAGCTCCCCTGATAACCTCTGACTCGACGCTGATAGGTGAGCCATGTCAGCGCGCTGCGCAGCTATGGAATCCGGTACGTTATCTTGTACTTGTAAGTCGATATCGTCACCGCTCGGCCCGTCTGTCCCGCAGGGAGGCTGTCTTGTAATCGCCCGGCTCATAGAGCCGCATTTGATGGGTGAAAAAACGGCTCGCGTGGCCGAGGGTGCGGGCGGCGCACGGATCCATTACTGGCACTCGGACCGCCACCTCCGGACGCGTCCGGGAATTCACCATGCCCCGCATTCTCTCGTAGTGTGGCTGACACTCAGCAGGGTAGACATCATTGGAGCACGACGACGTGAACGAACGCCAGTGTTGACTTGTCGCTATTATACAAGCGCTTGCGTTCGCCGGAAAGGGTAGGATCTGTTCGTGGCAGACCCAGGTCGCGCGATGAACACGTACATCGTGTCAGCGCCGACTAATCACAGACGAAGGACTGTCGACAATGCTGACATTCCGCGAAACCTCTTGCCAGTGGATGGGAAGTGGCAAACGGCTGTCAGAATACAGAAAAACGATTACGCTGCCTACCCGGGCATAATCTTGCGCCCGCTGCGACTACCTACTGTGGACAATTTCTGCTTCTGCATTCTGGCCTACAGCTGCAGTCGAGCTATCGTTGTTGCGCTAATAGCTCAAAGGCTACTCGCGCTCCAGCTTCGGCCGTGCGTCGGATATTTTATCGCTAGATCGGTGCGAAGCTATAGATCGAAAGACAGGCGGTTTATACGACAGTTGCGCCGCCCTGCTGTTTTTCCTGATTTCCAAGAACGGCTTGATTTCAGGCTATGCTGCCACTGTCTGCTCGACATCTGTTTGCACTGCAGTCTGTAGTGTTTTTTGTGTCACTACACGACCATGTCTATATTCAGATAGCCACTTGGGCACTACAGCTGCCGAAAAAATATATTAAGTTTCTTATCTTGTCAGCGGTTTCGGGACTGAGTGGTTCTGTTAATGTCTTCATTTATTTCTGCTCTGCTGACCATACCTCTGTCATATGCTCTTCTATGCTAAAATGTCATGAGAGTTTATAACTAGAGCACTTTAAATAATTAGGGACATCAATCACACATATGTATCGACTCATGTGGAAGTAGACATGTGTTTATAATAATTTAGCATTATCCTCTTATTGTGATAGCTTATAGTAATTTTATTACCTTGTGATTACGTGATCTTGTTGGTGTTGTTTATAATTCATTTACTATTTGTTGTGTGTTTGTAAAGCAAGAATTGTTAATTCAGGGCTTCTAGAATAATGGATTGCATCTAATGGCAATATCAAATATAGATATATATATATATATCTATATATTGTAAGAAATCTCATTTTTACGTAAAAGATGTTAGAACAATTTTTTCCTATCGTTCTATAATTGTCGTCTAAAGCTACACTCTCTACAGTTAGACCTGTCCACGCTCACCTTTCCCCAGCACGGTACCTGTCGGCGTACCCCGACGTAGCCAGTGTCCCCCTACATGTCTCTGATGTGCCCACGCATTGTTTGCGTTAGTACATATCAAGACTGTGGTCGAAGCTATGGTCCGATTCGGCTCGTTTTGATTTGCTAGCTAATTTTCCGAATTTACTCCACTTTTCCGGTGTACAACTACCTGTCCCACACGTACCTATGTACTCAATTACAATAGGTGCCACACGTACTGTCCCCTCAACCTGTCCACACGTACCGGTCCCTTCAATGCGGTTAATATCACCAATCTGAGTCTGCGATATGTGTGCCTCTTCATCTCCATGTTCGATCGCTATGTTATCGCTAACATCTCATGTGCCCTTCACTTGTCGCCACACGTACCTTTCCCCCTCACCTGCCCCATCACCTTGTCCCACACGTACCGTATCCCCTCAATCGGTCGTTGTTCACTCCAGGTGACTAGTCGCCGTCCTATCATGGTCAAAAAAATCACTAACATGTATTACGCGCCAGGGCAGCAATCTATGCTTGTTATTCTTTTGTTCATTGATCTGAGTTATTATTTGTCATCATTGATAGTGAATCGAGGCTCGTATCGAGGATCTTACTGGTGTCATGTCCTTTTGATAAATCATAAGAATCTACTCCATACAACATATCTGTGTGGCTTGTTGGTGTTGTTTTTCTCTTATGCTACTCAATAAGATAAATTGTGTTCTGATCTATTGATTTTTTTATTACTGGTGTGTGAATTATAATAATATTAAAATAAATATAGTTTATCAGTATGTTACAAGCTTTGTTATTTCGATATTAGTAGACGTGTTATCTCGGCGCTGTGCTTAGTTAATTTACAAATTGGTTGTAATATATTATCCTATTTTTAACAAAGTAGAGAGCACATACTTATGTTATGTCAACAGTATGCCAGCGGGCACGATTACATTGCAAAGGTCTTTTCTTATTCTTAAGTGAAGGTCTACTGTGGAAAATGATTAATTATATACATTATTAGATTGCTGAATTTATTGTTTAATATTACTAGGTATTGTTAGTTATATCCCTCTCCTTCTTTTATTTGAAACGCGATTTTTTTGGATTTGTGCAAATATTGTATTCCCCGAAGAGAGAATTGTCGCGTTGACAAGTTCCTCCTGACGCTAACTAAGATGCAATCCCGTACGCGTTAGTTCTCACGTGCAGTGTCGCCCTCGGACTGAGACGAAACCTGAATCAATACAATTATACATTAGTGTCCTCTGCTCGCCGGCGTGAATTATATGGGGGTGGGAATACTGTGGAAAGCAGACTGGAGATAGCGTTAGTACTGGTGCAGACCTAGACGGGACTCCCGGCGCCATCGCTCCTCCGATTCACTGTCTAGGAGTGCAACAGAAGAAGGAGCTGATGTGCGACGGATTGACTAATGGTGAGGCAAGCCAGTGGCGAAGATCACTTGGGAGCGGCGTGTGAATACGTGTGATTGGCATCGAGCTTTGTTATAGCTCTTTAACGAGGAGAGACGAGGAGGTATCATTCTGTCAGATGACTGAGAATATCTAGGCTTAACTTAAATCGATTTATGATAAGCTTTGTCGACTCGTCCTTAGCATGCATATTGCTTGGTACCACCCTAACAATATTAACATGCCTTATCATCACAGAATCATAACTACTTCCGGCTAGATATTGCGCATGTGCTAACACCACTAACTTAGCCGGATTGTTACTAACTGGTACATATGCAGCGGCCACCTAGATGCAAGATCTTCTTCCTATTTTGTACGCACGTTCTATCTAATAGATGTTATCATAGAAGTCTATGCTAGATAACTCCTCTTATTATTAAATGCATATAATTTGCGAAATAATTTTCTTTAGAGGATATGCGCATTGCTCAATCACCGTTCAGGCGTGCAGTGACGGATGATGAAAACTGCGTATATAGCTTGCAGAGGGATAGAGGAAGTGGGATAGAGTGTGGAGAAGACGAATGGAAAGATAGATGAGGGCGGTTAGAAGAAAAAACGTGGTCTGAGCGAGAGACAATGAAGGCAAGGGGAAGGACTGGATGGGGTTGGAAATTGGATGTTTGCCACCTACGGGCTAGGGCGCTTATGCTAATAATAAAAACAGGTCTACTGATACCAACATTATTACATCAGCTACTTGCCTGAAATACCCCGCCACATATTAATGCCTTAGCATTACACTGCAAATATAACTTCCTTCTCTGTGAGTATCTGCGGCTGTGCAAAACACTACGGTACGTGCCTAGATTGAAAAATGTACTGAACTGGTATATGCTGCGGGCACCTTCCATGAAAGGTTTGCTTATGTTCTTACGTAGAGATCTCACTGTAGGGAATGTTTACTCAGGTAGATTATCTATGCTAGGATAATCCCTCTTCATATATAAATCGGATGTATTTGCAAAATATTCTTTATTCTGCAGGAGAGTTGCGCATGCGCAAGCACCGTTCAAGCGGGCAGTACGGACACTGAGGAACTGGCCGTAAAGGCTATGCTTGTGGTGATGACGATTACTGTCGGGCACGGTGGCCAGGAAGGATATTCCGATGGGCAGTGTAGAAGAAGAAGGAGTTGGGCGAAAGGCAATGGGGGCAAGGGGAAAGTCGGGAGTGGTTGAAGTAGGAGTTTTGCACCCTTCAGGCTAGGGTGCTTTGCTAATCATAAACACAGGTCTACTGATACAACAAGTAATTACATTAAAGCTTGTTCTTCCACTGAGATACCCCTAACCATATTAAATGCCTTAACTCACAAAATATAACTTCTCCGGCTCCTGATTTATGTTTGCGATTGCTGCTAACCACTAAGTAGCCAGATTGTTGTACTGACTTCTGTGTAGCAGGGCGGGCACGCTTAACATGCAGGTCCTTCGCTTCTTCCTATTTCTTAAGTGAGGTCTTTATGATGAATGTTATTTCATAGGGGATCTATTTGCTAGGATATTTCCTTTTCATAGATTAAATGCATGTTATTTCTTAATTTTCTTCCCGCATCAAAATACTTCATTTCTTTTTCGGTAGATATTGCGAATGCGCAAGCACCGTTTCAGCCGCGCAGTACGGACCGAGGAAAACTGCGTAATATAGCTTGCTGCGGGATAGAGGGGTGGGATACTGTGGAAAGACGACTGGAGAGATAGCTGAGGGCGGTAGAAGAAAAACGTGGCTGAGCGAGAGGCAAAAATATGGCCTGATGCGAGCGGCAAGGGGGGAAGACTGATGGGGTTGAAGTAGGAGTTTTGCACCCTACAGGTTAGGACGCTTTACTAATTATAAACACAGGTCTACTGATAACAATTTATTACATAAATCTATGCTTAGATACCCCCTAACCATATTAAATGCTTAATCATCGCAAAATATAACTCCTCTGGTGAGATATTGCGCATGCGCTAAAACACTAACGTAGCCAGATTGTGTACTGACTCACTGGTATATGAAGCGGGCACCTTACATGCAAGGTCTTGTTTCTATTTCTTACGTGAGGTCTACTGATCGAATGTTATCATAGAAATCTATGCTAGGATAATCCCTCTTCATATTAAATGCATGATATTTGCAAATTCTTCTTCTCGAGAGAGATATTGCGCATGCGCAATCACCGTGTCAAGCGTGCAGTACGGACTGATGACAACTGAGTAATATAGTTTGCTGAGGGATAGAGGGGTGGGATAGTGTGGAAAGACGGCTGGAAAAATAGCTGAGGGCGGCAGAAGAAAAACGCGGCTGAGCGACAGACAATGGAGGCAAAGGGAAGGACTGGAGGGTTTGCGCATGCGCTAAAACACCAACGTAGCCAGATTGTGTACTGACTGGTATATGCAGCGGGCACCTTACATGCAAGGTCTTCTTTCTATTTCTTATGTGAGATCTACTGATGGAATATTATCATAGAAATTTATGCTAGGATAATTCCTCTTCATATTAAATTCATGATTTTTGCCAAATATTCTTCTTCTCAGCAGAGGTTGCACATGCGCAAGCACCGTTTCAGGCGTGCAGTACGGACTGAGGAAAACTGCGTAATATAGCTTGGTGATGGATACTGTGGACAGGTGGCAGGAAGGATATCCGAGGGGCGGTAGAAGAAGAAGGAGGCTGGGGGAAAGGCAATGGGGGCAAGGGGAAAGTCGGGAGCGGATGAAGTAGGAGTTTTTAACCCTACAGGCTAGGGCGCTTTGCTAATTATAAACATAAGTCTACTGATAACAAGTTATTACATAAATCTATGCTGAGATACCCCCTAACCATAGTAAATGCTTAATCATCACAAAATATAAGTTCTCTGGTGAGATATTGCGCATGCGCTAAAACACTAATGTAGCCAGATTGTGTATTGACTGGTATATGAAGCGGGCACCTTACATGCAAGGTCTTCTTTCAATTTCTTACGTGAGGTCTACTGATCGAATGTTATCATAGAAATCTATGCTAGGATAATTCCTCTTCATATTAAATGCATGATATTTGCAAATTCTTCTTCTTCTTGAGAGATATTGCGCATGCGCAATCACCGTGTCAGGCGTGCAGTACGGACTGATGACAACTGCGTAATATAGTTTGCTGAGGGATAGAGGGGTGGGATAGTGTAGAAAGACGGCTGGAAAGATAGCTGAGGGCGGCAGAAGAAAAACGCGACTGAGCGACAGACAATAGAGGCAAGGGGAAAGACTGGAGAGGTTAAAGTAGGAGTTTTTAACCCTACAGGTTAGGGCGCTTTGCTAATATTAAACTGAGGGTGCTCTTCATTCGTTTGCCAGTGAGTTTAGCATCCGAACACCTGCCGTCAGGTGAGCGCTGTCGCTCTGCGGCACTTGTTGTGCTTTTTATTAATGTTCTTTATACCTCTCATTGGTGGACTCGTCGTTAGTTTATATCTTTCATAATTGACTGTGATTTTTACAGATACACGTTTAAATAATGATGACCACTATATATAATTAACAGTGACCCTAGTCGTTATGTAATTATTTTGTACGATAGTATATGAACCGATGTGCAACATATTTTGCAGCGTGCTGTTGTGTATTACAGGATGTTGTGGGCAAGCGTGGTATCCTGGCAATGGCCTGTGCCTTGTTATCAATCCCAGTGTTTGGGCTACTAGCTTTCAGCAATGTTTATCCACTGGCAGTCATGCTGTGGCTGGGAGTAACTTATTCTGTTGCTGCAGTAAGTATAATTGGCTACATAAACTCAAATGTGTGATTTATAATAATCACGTCAGTGCACACGTCCTATAGCTATGAGAAGACATTGTTTGAATGTATAAAGCCTGGGACACACCATGCGAATTTATTTGCACATCTGCGGCGATCATATCCGCAGCGAAAATCGCAGCGAAAATATTCGCCCCCGCATGCGATAATTGAGCGCACACACCATGCAAATTTATTCGCACGTCCGCAGCGTATACACTACACGCGATCTACTGGCGCCACACTGCTCCACCATGGCTCCAACAGTCATGTGGTCACGTGATTAGCATACTGATCAATTGTTCGCTGCATTATAACAATCGGCTGCTTAAAGCCTGGGACACACCATGCGAATTTATTCGCACTTCCACACCTCCTCACATCCGCAGCGAAAATATCAAACGTTTGAATTCGCCCACGCTTGAGCAGATACACCATGCGTATTTCACTGCGATTTTACAATCGCTGCGGACGTGTGAATAAATTCGCATGGTGTGTCCCCCGCTTAACACTTGGGATCATGTTTTACTTAACAATGACATGACAATAGCTCCTCTCATTCTCCTTCCCAAACGCCAATCGAATGAGATACACCCTTAATGAGTGATATATTTCTATTTCTTTATAGGCAAGCATGTGGCCTTCTATTCCGCTAGTTGTTGGGCAGGCGTATGTTGGCACGGCTATGGGTATTACGACATCTATACAGATGGTGGGAATAGGAATTTCTAATGTCATTGTGGGAGCGATTTTAGGAAAGAATGAAACGTAAGTGTAGTTTTATTAATATGTATTATGTTATATTGTTATTATTATGTGTTTGCATATAAAATGTAGACATGACACTGCAGAGTTGATTAAAATCCCTCATACCTCACTTTTCCTGATACGAGAAATTGTGCTGGCAACGGCATAGGAATGCCAATATAGCAGCTAAAATTACTAAACGTATTAAGAAGCAAATTATGGTCATATGAATGCAGAATAATGTACATACACTACAGGGTATATAATAACTGTACATTGAGAACAGCTACCGATTTTAATTTGTTTGTGAACACTGTAACGACTATGTATAATGAAATTTTCAATGTATATGGTTTTATTTTACTTTATTTAGCCTATCTAGTGAGGAGACCTTGAAGAGGTGGAAGTACGTGATGATATTCCTACTAGGAAACACATTGCTGTGTGTGGTCACTACTCTGCTCCTAAACATCAATGACAAGCGAAAGGTAGGTCACTGTAGAAAGACACAATTACTAAATCACACGGTGGGCGGGACACACTGACTCCTGCACAGGTTCCTGTTGTGTCGACGTTGTCACCGCTCCCAGCTCGCGTGTTCACCGTGGCGAGTTCTGGTCATTCTGTGGAATTCCCCGGCCTTCACCAACACGGGGGCCAAGAAGCGTATTGCGACTTGCTGTATCAGATGATCTACGCTGTATCTGTATGCTGTACTTAGTTAAGTTAGTTAGTTAAATCCTTCCCGCGCCTATATGGCGCATAGGACAGTGCTTATCTCCGTTTCAATAACCCTGAGGCCCCGCAGCTGCTTTCACAGTAAATGCTACAGTAGGGGGTTAGTCCACTGGTAGCACTGCGAGTTAACTTGCCACGCTCTATCTCTATTTGCTGAATGCTAAGCAGAGAAGCTGTGTGTACCATTTTCAAGTCTTTGGTATAACCCGGCCGGGAGTTGAACCCCTGACCTTCCACATGCGAGGTGAGCCATCACTGCGGTACGTATGCTGTACTTGATAATCCGATATCGTCACCGCTCGCCCGTCTCGTCCCGCAGGGAGGCGTTCTGAATCGCAGCCGGCGGGAAAAGCGTCGCGTGGACGAGGTGCGGCGCCTGCACGCCGACGCCACCTCGCGGGACGCGTCCGAATCCACCGCTTCGGTCGCCAGCGACGACGACGACGAGAGACGCGCGCTGTTACAGCCACTGCCGTCGACGCAAGGGGGCGCCAGTGTCAACTACACCGGGTGAACGCAGACGAAGAACGATTACCTTAACGAAGGCTGCATGGACTACCTACTGTGATTTCTGCTTCTGCATTCTGGCCTACAGTGCAGTCGAGCTATCTGGCTGAGCAAGCTAAAGCTCCCTCCACTCCGCCTCGGATATTGTTGCTAGATCGGTCAAGTTAGACCGGTTTATACGTGTTTTTCTTTCCAAGTTGTCGACTTTGCGGCACATTGTTGCTAAGCAATGTTTTTTCGAACACGCCCTATTACAATGCCACTTGGCTACAGCTGCCGAAAAAATATATTAAAGTTTCTTAGTCTGTCACAGTGCGACTGAGATTTATTTTCTACTATTCTGCTGCTACTATACTATTGTCTCTACTAATGTCATAGCTTTACTAAATTAACACTGAATCACATTGATCACCATGTGAAGAAACATGTGGTTATAAAACATTTCCTTTACTAGAGAATGTACTGTGTTTATATTGTTGGTGTTTGATTTATAATCATTTAACTATTTGTTGTGTGTTTGTAAGCAAGAATTTAATTAGGCTCTAGAATAATATTGCATCTAATGGCAATATCAAATATAGATATATATATATATATCTAATATACTTGTCAAGAAATCTCATTTTTACGTAAAGATGTTAGGAAACATTTTTTCCCTATCGTTCTATAATTGTCGTCTAAATCTACACTTTTACATAGAAGAACGGGTGGCTACAAAGAGAGCAGCATGTTTGCAATGCATGTTTGCGTTATACATATCAAAATGTGTCAAAGATGGAAGATTGGTGTTTATTACGTGTATTTTCTAATTTCACTGGTGACAATTATATAATAAAAAAGTCTGGTTAATCAAACTGAGTTGCAATGGATATATCTATGATGTTGATTTACAACATCATGGAGTGGTGATTTCGATCAGAGGGTCATTGAAAAAAATCTAATGTATTACAGCAGCAATTATGCTGTAACTTTGTATTGATGATGTATTATATCCATATGTAGAATCAGGAGTACACGAGCTCCTGATATGTGTTTTGATAAAATCATAAGAAAAACTCCATAACAAATAGTGTTTGTTGGTGTGTTTGTACTACACTAATAAAGAAATACTATATAATTTTATATGTTTTAATATA
>NW_014577197.1:193485-212375 GCF_000485595.1 Priapulus caudatus | reverse complement strand
ATGCCGTACGCCGACCACTGTTGTGTCACCATACTTATGATACATGTGATAGTCCCTTGTCTGTTGACGTATCGGTGTGGTGAGGCATGAGATCTTGTAGTGAGTTGAACAGTGGCGAGACTTGAGAAAATGGGCTCTCATTGCCGACCGCGAAGTTCGGCTGGCGACAGTGTGTGGTGTACTGTTTGATATCTAGCGCGTTGCCTGCGGAGTAATTTTTGGCGGCCACCTTGATTCAAGCTAGAAGATGGATTTATGCGCAATTTGTCTTAGTCGACATAAATGAAACAGTGAGAGGAGGGCCCAATCGCGTCGTGGACAGTCGGGGACTTATAACTGATAGATATTCGTCACAAGGAATGAGTGAATCGTTGCCACCCCCAAACTATGTCGCCAAAGCGGTGGGTCAGGGGTGAACAACAAGTCTGTGAGTGGGGCAAGGGGGTTTAAGGTTACGACTCCTCGTTTGCCTTTAGGATAATCTGTACTCTAGGGTGATCTTATCATGTAGCGTGTGCGGTATATAGGGTTGAGTTGTTACTTTTATTAAGCCTCTTCTTACTCGACTTGCTAGGGCGCCTACTCTGCCTCGCTTCTAGAGCTTGATTCAAAGCTCAGAGTATGGTACTGACATATTTCATACAAGTCTGTCAGTCTGTGAGGGAATCTTTATAGTGCTTATTGAGGTTGTGATTTAGTCGCTCACCAAGGCTCGCTTGTGAGCTCCGATACTTTTATTCGCTCAAATGCCTGAAATATGTTCACTCAAAGGACATGATAGCATTCATATTCCAACTCTACACCAATCGTAGTACAGCCTAACAGCTGCTGTGTCACATTGTGAGACATGCGCAGGGTGGCTAAAAAAAAATGTCTCTCAGAGCGGCTATACATGCTGCTTATTCCAACTAGGATAAACGTAGACATAGTTCATGTTATTGTGGTGGTGATTCGTTTGGCGCCGTGTTGTGTGCACTTAATCGGGCAGCGCCGGGGGACCTTCATGCCCGCAGATAGAGAATCTCGTATCTGCACTTCCTTAGAAATTAATAAAAATCTGCTTTCACACATGATTTGAAGTGGCTCGGCCTTCGTACATGCCATCTTACTTGTGCGGAATATGCGTGTTCTCATACTTAAGCCTCGAGTGTCTAGTGGGGTGTAAGGCTGCCTTCCGTTTTGCATTTTTTTTAGTAGTATTGATGTGTGTATTGTGCCTCAGTCGTGGTGGGTGTTAGAAGCCAAAATATCTGACGCATGGTCCTCGCTACCTTCGCACACTTGCTCTTACGGGGTATACGGCTAGTGAGTGTTGCTGCAGGGGGGAGCTATATGAGAGTCGCTAGGCGACCATCTGTTGAGTTAGGTCGCGTGTTCGGGGCGCCGTACGCTTGGTGAAAATACTCTGATTTTTCGTTTCATACGTTGTGCGCCTGTATATTTATGAGCGATTTTGTGACGAGCAGCCCTGAGGCCAAACTTTACAATAAGCTTTGCTGAGGGGGAGATGGCGATGAGGGGCTAAGTGACGCTGGAGGAAGAAGCGGCAGGGAAGATAGCTGGGGGCTGGTGTAGAAGAAGAATAGGGAGTGGAGGATACGTGGCTTTGTGTTAGCTAAGGTCTGATAGAGTGACAGCGGTTTCAGACGATAAGTCTGGGTGTGTGGATAAGACGGCGTACACTCGGTGTGGTGCATTCCAAGCGTCATGGTAGATGGTCGCTGTTCACTTGTTTTGTGGGGTGTACTTTGCCATTTAGCACGGCACGTAGGGTATAATGATGCTGGATGGCTCTTGTAATGCTATACTCGCTGTAATTTATTTTCTCACGAATAGTTTCGTGTTGTAGCTAAGATCTCTTGTATTCTATATTTTATTTAGACACCTTTTGAGTTTATGTTCACAATTCTGTGAGTTTAGAGTGCTCAATAAGCTTGAGATTATCCCGCTACACATGTCCGGTGATACAATTTTTGTTATAATATGGTTGCCATTAATTCTAATTTCGCGATATTTTATTTATAATCTTTCTTCTTGTCTTTGGAGTTTTGGAAGATAGATATTTGTCGTTCGGCGCTAACCTCGCAAACTTATAGATTTGCTGTTTATTGACCCAGGATGTTTTTTGTATAATTCGAGTTACTGTTCGATATGTTCCTCCGGGTGTATATTTTCATGTGGTTTATTGTTGCCCGTCGAGCGGACCTTTTACAGACTCGCTATATATTTTTTACTACAAGTGTAGCTCCATCAGTTAGTCAGTTTAAGTGTCTTTCTTTCTCCGTAAGAGATTTTTTTGCTTCTCTTCCGAACTTGTAAGTAATTAATTGTCCACCTGCTGGAATTGGTTGGCTTAAATTTACTTTTACTGAAGCCCTTTTGTATTGATTTGTGCAGCTTCCTGCCAGTTAAGGGATAAAGTAACTAACGTTTTTTCGTTCATTTTTAGAGCCAATGGAAATTGGAATGCACTAATTACTTTTTGCAAACTCGGGATTAGTTTTTCTGCTCATCTGGGATGGGCAAAATCGTTCGCACATTAGTTTACTGTTATGGTTTTGGGCTAACCACTACGGCAACACTTGGGCATCGTGGCCCGGCGCAGTATACGTTGATTTTTTATGCAGCCATTTGGGCTGTGCATTCGCGTTGGTAGTTTACGCGCATAAGAAATCTAGATTTTCCGCTCGGGAATACGGGACGTGCTTAAATTAAGCTCGACCTACACATGTGTCTCTGTAGTTCATACGACGCTTGATATGCCCAGCCCTGTTCTCTTAGTATACGAATTCAGTCAGTAAATACTCATTCCTATCTTCGGTAACAGTGGCTTTTCCGGTGACTATTGGCTTTACTTAGGCGTTGCGGTTTTCGAACACGATGTCATTTTGTCGCGAACATTGACATTCTGTAGGATATGAAATGAAACCTTAGGTGGTTTTGCGTGTAAACACTGGTTTTGCTGTTTTTTTAGTGACTTTACAGGACAACAGGGCAGGCGGGGGAAATTTAGGGTGCTTCGTAAGAATAAGCCCACCAGCGGCCGGTTAGAGGGGAGATGAGGCCTAAGCGTAGGATCAGGGGGACTGGCACTGTCGGGTGGAATTGGTGGGAAATGTTGGGTTTGGAAATGGCCGCCTTCAACGAGGAATCCGATACGCGAGATCCCGGACCCATCAACCAGCTGGCGAATCACTAAAAAATCTTTAGCGGTCTACCAGTTCTTTGTGAAGATCGGGTCGGTAAGATGGGAAATGGTACAAACCAATAAAAAACATGATATATAATTTAAATGATTCCCAGCAAAAATACACTACATGCTACTAGTGTACAACTACTATTACATCGATTACTAAACACTGCTACTAGTAGCTGTACAACTAATCATTACATTGCGCTACTAGCTTTGGTTCTATGGTCCATTACTCGCTACACTATTACGACGTTATTTAGTTCAGGGTATACTTCGTTACAGTCCTTGCTGTTGAACCGACTCTTCACCTCATAGTGTTGAAATTGATGTAGCTGTCAGGGTGTTCTGAAATCGGTTATAAGGCTTTTTTAGATATTGCTGGTTTAGAATTCCTATGCAATTAATTATAGCATACAGGTTTAAGAACCAAATTCCATTATTTACGTGAGTTTAAAGCTGACTAACTCTACTATATTCTATGTGCGCGAACACGTTGGATCGATTTCTCGCTAACCATTTTTAAAATATATATACTGTTGTAGTACTCTTGTAGTCCAAAACTCTCCCCCACCCTCCCATACTCACGCCTTGGACAATCACACGAGTACGCTCTAGCGCGACCAGCTAGCCTGGGGCATACAGCCAGCAGGTTGGCTATATCCCATGCACAAGCTGATACGCTAGCCAGGGTGATTTGGTGTGTATTGGTGCTGGGCTGGTGGTTGTTAGTGTTTGTAACGGTTCCAGTGGCCGCTCGCTCGGTTCATTACAACTCGTTATATATGCGCTCATATAATGCAGTTCTCTCTTCTTCTATAAATATATTCCAAATGCATGCGCCTTGAATAATGTCGACTGGCTGGGAATGTTTCTTATATTAAGCCTTATTGCTTAGATTTTAACTTCTGGCTTTCGAATATTAAACTATATTTCAAGGTTATACAGTTGCACAAATTCTCTTTTTACGTGGCCAAAAATTAATCGACTTATGTACGCGACGTAGAGCGGAGGGGTATGCGGGAAACGGCCTTAGACGCGGCGTTTATGTCTCAAGGTTTATTGACTCCAAGCTAGCTCGTCACACTCACATGTTTATTATTAAAGTATTCGCCGTATATAAGGGCTTCATTCCAAAATCAATATCTAAGGTAATCGAGATGCGGAGCTCACATAGTACGGAGTGGGACTAAACTATTTTCACACTCTCATGGTAAGCTAAAGACGCGCTAGACGGGAGGATTTGTGCTGGAAGTGGATCACGACGTGACATTGGGATATGTGCGGTACTTTGGGCCTGCGAGTCTGGGAATAATTTATATGCGTATTCATTAAGCAGAATTCTTTGCTCTCTATCTAAAAACAGACAACGCCTTGTCAAGTGACGAGGTACTCCTAGCGTGAGATATCGGCTCCTATACCTCGCTCGCCACATGCCAAACGCCACCTCGGAAGCCGACTCATGCACCTCCTACACCGCCCGGGTGTAAAGCATTTGACCTGGCTTATCGGTCAGTCACCACTTGGAGGCAGCTGAATAATTTTGAATGTCAAGTATGCCCAAATTTGGTACTGCCTTACTACACCTTAGTAACTGAGCTTGCCTTTGTAAAAACTTTGACTGGGAGCCGGCTCCATCATGACGGGCGTGTAGCACTGATTCTCTATTAATCTAATCTGGAGGGGAGAGCATTGCCACATGCGGTCTAAACAGAGAATTGCTCCGACCTGTGATGGCAGGATAAGGAATAGACCCCGCCCACCTATTTCCATTTTTGGAGGGATAAGGGAAATATAGGATTCGTGAAACGTTTCGTTTCAACGGTCATAGGGCTGCAGCGTGCAGTATTTTGACTAATTAATTAGTGATGCTAATCGCTGCTTCATAGACTCAAATTTCACAGAGATTAAGGCTAGCCTGGTGGTCTATAATAGCTAGAATTTTATGAAATGTAAGGCGTCAATCATTCGCTCCATATGATGTTAGGTACACGTTCCACGGTTCATGGTAGCTGTTATGCGGCTTCGGATTTAGGGCGGTGTCTATTTTAATGCGCTCCTCAATCACAGGTCTGAGAGGCAATTCTCTGTTTGAGACGCATGCGTAGCAGTGGGCCATAGGCCGCGCCTTAACATGACTGTGACGCGCAGAGCGCCATTCTTCCAACCACTCTGTAAAGCTGAATTCTGCCGGTCTGTGACCCCCCGACAAACATTTTTCAAATGAATAATAAGAAAACGCCGACTTATTTCTATTATTCAAATGTTGCATGTTGCAAAAAAAACTTTGATCCATTACTTAAGAAGATTTATATAAAATACTGTGATATGTATATAGATACAGTCGTATTGGAGCTAATTGGTACGAAGAAATTACACGAAAAATATTTTTTTTTACGTGACGTTTCACGAGTCACGTGCTAGCTAGTCGGAGCCTATTTTTCAATCAATGGATAATTCTTTATGTTACATTCGTATGAAAACAACCAAGATGATGATAAACATGAGTGAAAATGATGACAACATGAAAAGATTATATTATATATTATATATATAGGTGGTATATATGTATTTATAAGCATATAGGCTAAATAATAGCAGTATAGGAAAAATATGCCAGAATAGCATGCATAGGCCTACATTAATACTAATTGACTATATTTAAATAATTAATATATTGCAACAGGCTGTTTGTGTAGAATAACGTCAATTTTTTATACTATACTACGAGGAAGACGGAGGCGCGTAGCGGTGTACTGAGTAGTACTACTTACTAGGCTATTCCTATATATATTATATATATATATATATACTATATTATATATGATATATGAATCATTTGGAAATGAAAGATTTGAGATGATTAAGATCAACGACGTTATCATGCAGGGACAGAATTATTCGGTCTAAGGGGGGTAAATATCAGCATTATGTATATGCATTTGAGCGGATTATTAGGCATTACATATATACATTATATTATATGAATATATAGCATATATTATATAGAGATATGTAGATAATATAATGCCCACCAGGCCAATATTGGCCCCGAATATCGGGTTAACTCATTGGCAACGAGGTAATATTGGCCCGATATTGTGTGATAATATTTAGCCCCGAATTGCCAATATCGGCCTGACTCCCCCGGCTTGCACCTTGGCCCGACATTGGGATCACATGGTCTTTTCCCCAGGGGTGTTTTGTGACAGAAATAATGGCGGGACATGGGGAGCCTAAATGTAGATGACACTTTTCCGATGACTCGGTCAGGGTCATGTGTAAGGGGGACTGGGTGGCTTTTTTGATTTATCGAAAAGAGTTGTAATTATTAACTTATTCTGCGTTCACTAAAAATTATATCAAAATTTGGCTACGGGTAATACATTGCGTGTCGCTCTTCCGCCCCTCTGCTAAGTTACAGTGTAGGCGAATACAGCGAGCGTGTGTGCTCACCAAGATTAAAGAGCGATTTTACATTCTCCATGCACTGCGTGTAGCAGAATGCTATGCTGTGACCAATCTTCTGCATTCATCGGCCACGTCGTCGCCCGATTGTTCAATGTATATTCAAATCACGGAAAATATAAGTCCGTCTCTCTAGGTGAGGATATGCCTAATTCTGTGTACGCTGGGCGCATCTACGGCCTGCGAACACCGCCTGTCCAACACCACCTAAAGGTTAGATGTCCGCCACCTGCCGTGAGGCCAGATTGCGTGGTCTTCCCACTCGCGCGCACGCTCGAAGGCTTCCGGGTGGATACGGGAACCACGCCGAGGGCGCACTTGTAGAGGCTGCTCCGGCGAGCCATGCCGCCGGACTCTGACAGGGCCCGACGCGACGCGCGCTATACGAACACCCATGGCAATCACATGCGCAGTCTCCTTCTTTTTCTGAATGCGCTGATCGGACAAGCGCGTTGTTTTTCAGCGTGCGGCTCGCATCGCGGCTCGGCAGCTCAGGACGAACAGTGCGTCGTGTCGCAGCCACCTGTCACTCGCATTGAGTAAGAGCGGCACGTCAGCTTTTCGCCCTTAAGGTTTGCTGGAACTTGTCAATCGCCTGCCTTACTGGTCCAGCTCCTAGTCTTATTTTATATCTGTGCAGATCTTAGCCAGCTTTACGCGGTGCACCTCAGGCTTCTGTGTCGTCGAGGTGCCAGTCGCCGAGCTGCCACAATCTTTATCCAAGACGCTGTACTCGCGCAAATATAATTGCGGATTTTCCTCGCGTGCGCATTGCCCGCTATTGCGCATGGCGCGGACCTCGACGCGCCACCGTGTGTGCGTTAGAGCGCCGGATGGAACGTCAGGTGGTTCTGTGCCACGCTACCTCTTGCAAGATGATCTCTGCTGCGCAAACTTTACCAATTAATAGCTTGCTTGAGGGGAGCCGCGAGAGAGTGGGCCTACTGAGCGATAGAGGATTTGAAAGGTAGATACAGCACGGAGAGGAGGAGGGAGCGATCGATAGCCTGGCCGTTTTGTGCGTTTTTCGGGCCGGAAGCTGGCGATAGATTCTGTGTCGCCTCTTATTCATGCAAAACAGGAGTGGAGTTATGAAATACGTATAGAAAGTGTATGTTGAATTCTTGATCATTTCGCTTATAGTTATACTGTATACGGGCGAATGAGGGTATATTTCGAACGGCAGGATGCCGTGTTAAGGTTTCGCGGTTAAGGACGCGCTCTCATTAGCCGAACGGCAGGTCCCGATCGCGAAAATAACAACACGCGGGGAAATAGCAAACCACGACGGTTCGTCACCGATTCCGCGGAAATCAGATGGGCCGCCATAGAAGTATGTGGTTTTGTAACCCTCCCACGACGAAATTATTAACCACTCGCGAAGCATGTGTTTTTCTTCCAGTCTAAGACTTGTACTGAAATACTCTAGTGATACTTATATCGCATATGTAGACGTGACTTAATTAAAGAGGGAAATCTATTTGTCTGGGATACATGTCCGCCGCTAAAACAATTTTTAAATGTATATTCATCTCAGAAAAGATTATCATAAGTTATCGTTCCTTTCTGCGGGGTCCTATGCGTTAGATGCCCATCTTGTTGTTCTCCAATATAGGGTCGTAATGCCACAATACTCCTGCTTCGCAGATCCAACTCTCACTGTCTTAAGAGTCTCTGATCACTATAGATTAGCCCAGTGATGTACTCCTTGTTGAACCGTCACGTTGTACTGGGGCTTGGTGTGTGTTATAATGCGCCAAAAGCGAAGACATTAGAAGTGCGACAACGGAGATGAGACATTCATCTTTTACTCATAGCATCATCAGGAATCATCGAACCAACGCCGGGTTATGTAATACTATATCGAATACTAGTATTTTTATACACTTTTGGACCATGGTGCGCGAAAAGATCTAATGTCGCTCTATACTGAATGTGAATGTTTCTATGTGGACTCTATGACACATTAAGATAACGGCTCGACATAAATAGTTGGACCATAAGATGTAGGTAACACTACCTTTAGCGATACAATAGGTTTTGCCGTAGACATCACAAGGCACGAATCTTTGCAAAAAATACCGCTCTCTCTCTCTCCGCAGGGGGATACAACTGCATCACTTGCGCTGACATGCTCATCGTCTCGCAGAGTGACCACACTGCTCCACGATGGCTGCACAAGCTGAGTTAGCATGGCGTTGCCGTCAACGGTGTGCTGTATTCTTCGATAGACACAATGATTCATTGATTTCGACTATAGTGCCTTGTGTCTAAACAATTCGGTGCTTAACGCCTGGGGACACCGCTAGTGAGCGAATTATAGGATTTAACCATGCAAGTTCCCACACCTGCATCACATCACGCACAGTGTACAGGGAAACAGTGCGTGAAGTAGAGAAAAAACTCCAGGATACAGAATAGTGTTTGAGATTCGGCACACTCGGCGGGTGAAGGTCGGTGAAGGTAAGGAGAAATTGTACGAAGTCACGTAGACTTTATCATGTCTGAGGTGAATATTTCCAGATGCTGACTCTCGTCAATCACGCTGTGCCGAGACGATAGGGAAGATTGACTTACTGCCAATGAGTAGCTTGTATGCCCTAGTCAGATCGGCGGCGATAAATGTACACATGATCGTCTGCGCGTGAAATCACTACATTTGTGTGTTCTCTTTCGTTTATAAGAACACATATGGAGCATAGACTATGTAGTCCTTCTGATTCTTCCCTTTCCCAAACGCTCAGGTGCGAGTAGATGTGTTGATAAGAAATTATATGGAGGTGATGTGTATTGTCCTAATATATGTCTGCCTCATTCGTGACGTAATGCGCTAAGGAGTCAGTAGTGCTCATCTGTACCTTTTGGTCTATCTCGAGAGGAGACGGGTAATGTTGGCATCATCGAGTGCAGCTGGCCTCTGATTGCGTTGGACTCCCTATCTAGTCGTCATTTTACCTCGCCCACAGGCATGGCTCCTGCTTTTAGCAGAATGCGTTGGAGATCGTGGTGAATAAAGGGATATTATCTTAATTATCATGTGTTGGAGGAGAAGTGCGCTCTCCCTCTAGTAGGATACAGAAGATGGAAAGGCAGTAGTGATTCCTCTCTCTCAGTATGAAGTAGTTTCTTAATCGTACGCCACCTTCCATATTATACTTTTCTCTTAATTGAATGATTTATGTGTTTGACATTATTTTAATTTAATCTAAGAACAAATAGATCATAGCGTATGTCAGATTAGTGCATTTTACATCGCGTTAAGATCACTCACTTCTGCGTTTTCACCGTGATACTCGCTCGTTAAGATTGTACTACTTGTATTTCATTCATAGCTCGCAAAGACATAGCAATACTGGTGTAACGGCTCTAGCTAAGCTTTTCAGCAGCATCATAAGCTGTACCTAAGGGTGCTGCTATTATGTAGGGTGTTAGCTAAGATAGATGTTGTCGGGTAATCATTGAATGGCTCTGTGTAGTACAACCAGGTACTCGTGCACAGCTTTGTCTTGGAGGGTAACTAGTCTATTAACATGTTCCAGCATACTCTATGGAGTAATACACGTAAAACTCGAATATATTTGACAAATAATTGGTGTTTTGTCAGTAATGCTCGCTGTATATAATTCGTGTGCTCTCATTGTTTGTCCGTACTATCATAGGACACCTCTATTTCATATATGGCTCGTGCACAACAACCTTGATCTACCTCGACTGGTACCTCTGGGTGGGTGTGTTTCAATGTTTATATTCTCGCTGTCTCTATGACGTGTCGCTTGCAAGGGGCGAGAGCATACACTGTGATAGAGATGTATACAGGCTCAGCGAAACGATATAGATCGAGCATTGTAGTATTCAGAACTTCTATAATAGAGGCACTCCTTACTGTCTGTTTTCTAATTCTGTGTTAATACATCTGGCATCTAATATAACTCTGTATAGCGCAATAGATCAACGTATTCTGTTTATTCTGTCTTGCTTCGCGAAAGCTCTATAGTGTTGATCGAACATGATCTACTAACTGCTTCATCGGCTCAGCACAGTCTCGCGGGATTTTGAGAGCGTGTCTCATGAGATCTCAAGATGACACGTTCAAGGGTGCTGTAGAGGTGGCTAGCTATCATTCGTGAGATAGGTGAATTTCATACACTTCATAATATTAGTTGACATTTGCTGCTCGCTCACTCGCTCAATACGCTTTCGCTGCACGATCGTCAGTCGAAAAGAAGGTTAGAATCAATTAGGGCTAACGACTTACGGAGACTATATAATAAATAGGACTGAGGTCAGGCGAGTGAGTCAGCTATACTTGATCCTCATCTAAGTGTCCATCAGGGTTCCCTCGTTGGTGTTCAGTAATCGCCTTAACTAGCATAAATGATGCACCAGACTTTTTCTCTGAGGCATCAAGATTAATTAACGTGCTGCTGGTGCGCTTGTTTAGTGACAGTGCTTTTGATGGCGTGCCGCAGCAGTGTTCTGGTCATTCGTGGATGCATTGTATTATTCCCAATACATGCGTAAAATCGTTCTCTTCTCAGGCGGGTGACAGAGGAAGCCTACTAGGAGGTTGTCTTATTATTCATGACTGTTTCGTGGACGCTCTGCGAGATAGTAGACATGATGCTACTTCGCAACGGCCTGGTGAGACAGATCTGTTGCTGTACTTAGTTAAGTTAGGTTAGATACTCCTTAGTCCCGGGCGCAAGCTAGTGTATGGTGCCGATCAGGACAAGTGCTGTAGTCTAGCATTCTCAGTATTCCTCAGTAACACCTGAAGGCGGCTGCAGCCTGTTTCACCAGTAAATGCGGACTCAGGTATGCGTGGTTGTCCGGCTCCAATGTAGTCTCCCTGGGCGAGTTACTTGCCCACGCTCGGCAAGGCGCTATTCACTCTCTGCCTGAAGTAGCAGCAGAGCAGCTGTGTGTTTACATTTTCAAGTCTTTGTATAACCGGGCGAGGGAGTATGCAGCTCCCCTGATAACCTCTGACTCGACGCTGATAGGTGAGCCATGTCAGCGCGCTGCGCAGCTATGGAATCCGGTACGTTATCTTGTACTTGTAAGTCGATATCGTCACCGCTCGGCCCGTCTGTCCCGCAGGGAGGCTGTCTTGTAATCGCCCGGCTCATAGAGCCGCATTTGATGGGTGAAAAAACGGCTCGCGTGGCCGAGGGTGCGGGCGGCGCACGGATCCATTACTGGCACTCGGACCGCCACCTCCGGACGCGTCCGGGAATTCACCATGCCCCGCATTCTCTCGTAGTGTGGCTGACACTCAGCAGGGTAGACATCATTGGAGCACGACGACGTGAACGAACGCCAGTGTTGACTTGTCGCTATTATACAAGCGCTTGCGTTCGCCGGAAAGGGTAGGATCTGTTCGTGGCAGACCCAGGTCGCGCGATGAACACGTACATCGTGTCAGCGCCGACTAATCACAGACGAAGGACTGTCGACAATGCTGACATTCCGCGAAACCTCTTGCCAGTGGATGGGAAGTGGCAAACGGCTGTCAGAATACAGAAAAACGATTACGCTGCCTACCCGGGCATAATCTTGCGCCCGCTGCGACTACCTACTGTGGACAATTTCTGCTTCTGCATTCTGGCCTACAGCTGCAGTCGAGCTATCGTTGTTGCGCTAATAGCTCAAAGGCTACTCGCGCTCCAGCTTCGGCCGTGCGTCGGATATTTTATCGCTAGATCGGTGCGAAGCTATAGATCGAAAGACAGGCGGTTTATACGACAGTTGCGCCGCCCTGCTGTTTTTCCTGATTTCCAAGAACGGCTTGATTTCAGGCTATGCTGCCACTGTCTGCTCGACATCTGTTTGCACTGCAGTCTGTAGTGTTTTTTGTGTCACTACACGACCATGTCTATATTCAGATAGCCACTTGGGCACTACAGCTGCCGAAAAAATATATTAAGTTTCTTATCTTGTCAGCGGTTTCGGGACTGAGTGGTTCTGTTAATGTCTTCATTTATTTCTGCTCTGCTGACCATACCTCTGTCATATGCTCTTCTATGCTAAAATGTCATGAGAGTTTATAACTAGAGCACTTTAAATAATTAGGGACATCAATCACACATATGTATCGACTCATGTGGAAGTAGACATGTGTTTATAATAATTTAGCATTATCCTCTTATTGTGATAGCTTATAGTAATTTTATTACCTTGTGATTACGTGATCTTGTTGGTGTTGTTTATAATTCATTTACTATTTGTTGTGTGTTTGTAAAGCAAGAATTGTTAATTCAGGGCTTCTAGAATAATGGATTGCATCTAATGGCAATATCAAATATAGATATATATATATATATCTATATATTGTAAGAAATCTCATTTTTACGTAAAAGATGTTAGAACAATTTTTTCCTATCGTTCTATAATTGTCGTCTAAAGCTACACTCTCTACAGTTAGACCTGTCCACGCTCACCTTTCCCCAGCACGGTACCTGTCGGCGTACCCCGACGTAGCCAGTGTCCCCCTACATGTCTCTGATGTGCCCACGCATTGTTTGCGTTAGTACATATCAAGACTGTGGTCGAAGCTATGGTCCGATTCGGCTCGTTTTGATTTGCTAGCTAATTTTCCGAATTTACTCCACTTTTCCGGTGTACAACTACCTGTCCCACACGTACCTATGTACTCAATTACAATAGGTGCCACACGTACTGTCCCCTCAACCTGTCCACACGTACCGGTCCCTTCAATGCGGTTAATATCACCAATCTGAGTCTGCGATATGTGTGCCTCTTCATCTCCATGTTCGATCGCTATGTTATCGCTAACATCTCATGTGCCCTTCACTTGTCGCCACACGTACCTTTCCCCCTCACCTGCCCCATCACCTTGTCCCACACGTACCGTATCCCCTCAATCGGTCGTTGTTCACTCCAGGTGACTAGTCGCCGTCCTATCATGGTCAAAAAAATCACTAACATGTATTACGCGCCAGGGCAGCAATCTATGCTTGTTATTCTTTTGTTCATTGATCTGAGTTATTATTTGTCATCATTGATAGTGAATCGAGGCTCGTATCGAGGATCTTACTGGTGTCATGTCCTTTTGATAAATCATAAGAATCTACTCCATACAACATATCTGTGTGGCTTGTTGGTGTTGTTTTTCTCTTATGCTACTCAATAAGATAAATTGTGTTCTGATCTATTGATTTTTTTATTACTGGTGTGTGAATTATAATAATATTAAAATAAATATAGTTTATCAGTATGTTACAAGCTTTGTTATTTCGATATTAGTAGACGTGTTATCTCGGCGCTGTGCTTAGTTAATTTACAAATTGGTTGTAATATATTATCCTATTTTTAACAAAGTAGAGAGCACATACTTATGTTATGTCAACAGTATGCCAGCGGGCACGATTACATTGCAAAGGTCTTTTCTTATTCTTAAGTGAAGGTCTACTGTGGAAAATGATTAATTATATACATTATTAGATTGCTGAATTTATTGTTTAATATTACTAGGTATTGTTAGTTATATCCCTCTCCTTCTTTTATTTGAAACGCGATTTTTTTGGATTTGTGCAAATATTGTATTCCCCGAAGAGAGAATTGTCGCGTTGACAAGTTCCTCCTGACGCTAACTAAGATGCAATCCCGTACGCGTTAGTTCTCACGTGCAGTGTCGCCCTCGGACTGAGACGAAACCTGAATCAATACAATTATACATTAGTGTCCTCTGCTCGCCGGCGTGAATTATATGGGGGTGGGAATACTGTGGAAAGCAGACTGGAGATAGCGTTAGTACTGGTGCAGACCTAGACGGGACTCCCGGCGCCATCGCTCCTCCGATTCACTGTCTAGGAGTGCAACAGAAGAAGGAGCTGATGTGCGACGGATTGACTAATGGTGAGGCAAGCCAGTGGCGAAGATCACTTGGGAGCGGCGTGTGAATACGTGTGATTGGCATCGAGCTTTGTTATAGCTCTTTAACGAGGAGAGACGAGGAGGTATCATTCTGTCAGATGACTGAGAATATCTAGGCTTAACTTAAATCGATTTATGATAAGCTTTGTCGACTCGTCCTTAGCATGCATATTGCTTGGTACCACCCTAACCATATTAACATGCTTAATCATCACAGAATCATAACTACTTCCGGCTAGATATTGCGCATGTGCTAACACACTAACTTAGCCAGATTGTGTACTAACTGGTATATGCAGCGGCCACCTAGATGCAAGATCTTCTTCCTATTTTTTACGCCAGTTCTACTAATAGAATGTTATCATAGAAGTCTATGCTAGAATAACTCCTCTTATTATTAAATGCATGATATTTGCAAAATATTCTTCTTCTCGAGAGATATTGCGCATGCTCAATCACCGTTTCAGGCGTGCAGTACGGACTGATGACAACTGCGTAATATAGCTTGCTGAGGGATAGAGGAGTGGGATAGTGTGGAAAGACGACTGGAAAGATAAATGAGGGCGGTAGAAGAAAAACGTGGCTGAGCGAGAGACAATGAAGGCAAGGGAAGGACTGGAGGGGTTGAAATTGGAGTTTTGCACCTACGGGCTAGGGCGCTATGCTAATAATAAACACAGGTCTACTGATACAAATTATTACATACATCTATGCTGAGATACCCCCCAACCATATTAAATGCTTAATCATCTCAAAAATATAACTCCTCCGTGAGATATTGCGCATGTGCAAACACACTAACGTGCCTAGATGGATGTACTGACTGGTATATGCTGCGGGCACCTTACATGAAAGGTCTTCTTATTTCTTACGTGAGATCTACTGATGGAATGTTATCATAGATATCTATGCTAGGATAATCCCTCTTCATATTAAATGGATGTTATTTGCAAAATATTCTTTTTCTCAGGAGAGATTGCGCATGCGCAAGCACCGTTTCAAGCGTGCAGTACGAACTGAGGAAAACTGCGTAGGCTATGCTGTGGTGATGGATTACTGTCGGGCAGGTGGCCAGGAAGGATATCCGAGGGCAGGTAGAAGAAGAAGGCAGTGCTGGGCGAAAGGAATGGGGGCAAGGGGAAAGCGGGAGTTGGTTGACAGTAGGATGTTTTGCCACCCCTTCAGGCTAGAGGTGCTTTGCTAATCTATAAACACAGGTCTACTGATAACAAGTATATTACATTAAAGCTTGCTTCACTGAGATACCCCTAACCATATTAAATGCCTTAATCATCACAAATATAACTTCTCCGGCCTGATTTATTTTGGCGCATTGATGTCTAACACACTAAGTAGCCAGATTGTTGTACTGACCTGGTGTATGCAGGCGGGCCACCTTAACATGCAGGTCTTCGGCTTCTTCCGGTGAGTTTCTTAAGTGAGTTTTATCGATGGAATGTTATTCAATAGGATCTATTTGCTAGGATATATTGCCTCTTCATAATTAAAGGGGAATGCATGTTATTCTTATTTTTCGCACAAAATACTTCTTCTTTTTCGGTAGATATTTTGCGAATTGCGCAAGCACCGTTTCAGCCGGCGCAGTACGGACCGGACGAGGAAAACTGCGCTAATATAGCTTGCTGCGGGATTAGAGGGGTTGGGATACGCTGGAAGACGAGCTGGAGAAATACTGAGGGCTGGAAAGAAAACGTCCGAGCTGAGCCGAGAGGCAATAAAATATGGCCTGATGCTGAGCCGGCGAAGGTGCTGGGCAAGACTGATGGGGTTGATGAGTAGGAGTTTTTGCACCCTACAGGTTAGGACAGCTTTTACTAACTATAAACACAGGTCTACTGATAAGCATATTTATTACGAAATCTAGTGCTTGATACCCCTACACCATAGTTAAATGCTTAATCATCCCGTCAAAATAAACTACCTCTGGGTGGATTATTTGCGCTTGCGCTAAACACTAACGTAGCCAGATGTTACTGGACTCACTGGTATATATGAGCGGGCCCTTACATGCAAGGTCTTGGTTTCTTCGTACGTGAGTCTTACTGATCTGAATGTTTTCATAGAAATCTATGCTCAGGATAATCCTCTTATATTTAAATGGCATGATATTTGCTACATTTTCTTCTCGAGAGAGAATATTGGCTACGCGCAATCAGCCGTGTCAAGCGTGCAGTACGGACTGATGACAACATGAGTGAATATTAGGGGTTTGCTGAGGGATAGAGGGCGTGGGATAAGTGTGGAAAGGATCGGCTGCGTCAAATAGCTGAGGCGGCAGAAGAAAAAACGCGGCTGAGCGACCAGACATGGAGGCAAAGGGAAGGACTGGAGGTTTTGCGCTTGCGCTAAACCTACCAACGTAGGCCAGATTCGCTGGTACTGACTGTATAATGCAGCGGGCCACCTTCCTGCAAGGTCTTCTTTCTATTTCTATGTGAGATCTACTGATGGAATATTATCATAGAAATTTATGCTAGGATAATTCCTCTCATATTAAATTCATGATTTTTGTCCAAATATTCTTCTTCTCAGCAGAGGTTGCACATGCGCAAGCACCGTTTCAGGCGTGCAGTACGGACTGAGGAAAACTGCGTGAAGTATAGCTTGGGATGGACTACTGTGGACAGTGGCAGGAAGGATCATCCGAGGGGCGGTAGAAGAAGAAGGAGGTGGGGAAAGGCAATGGGGGCAAGGGAAAGTCGGGAGCCGGATGAAGTAGGAGTTTTTAACCGCTACAGGCTAGGGCGCTTTGCTAATTATAAACATAAGTTACTGATAACAAGTTATTACATAAATCTGATGCTGAGATACCCCTAACCATAGTAAATGCTTAATCATCACAAAATATAAGTTCTCTGGTGAGATATGCGCATGGCGCTAAAACACTAATGTAGCCAGATTGTGTTATTGACTGGTACTATGAAGCGGGCACCTTACATGCAAGGTCTTCTTTCAATTTCTTACGTGAGGTCTACTTGATCGAATGTTATCATAGAAATGCTATGCTAGGATAAGTCCTCTTCATATTAAATGCCATGATATTTGCAAATTCTTCTTCTTCTTGAGAGATATTGCGCATCGCGCAATCACCGTGTCAGGCGTGCAGTACGGACTGATGACAACTGCGTAATATAGTTTGCTGAGGGATACGAGGGGTGGATAGTTGTAGAAAGAGGCCTGGAAAGATAGCTGAGGGCGGCAGAAGAAAAACGCGACCTGAGCGACAGACAATAGAGGCAAGGGGAAAGACTGGAGAGGTTAAAGTAGGAGTTTTTAACCCTACAGGTTAGGGCGCTTTGCTAATATTAAACACAGGTCTACTGATAACAATTTATTACATAAACCTATGCTGAGGTACCTCCTAAACATATTAAATGCATATTCACACAAAATATAACTCCTCTGGTGAGATATTGCTCATGCACTAACACACTAACGTAGCCAGATTGTGTACCGACTGGTATATGATCGCCTAGTGAACACGGAATTAACACGCACACGGAGTGTGTTAACCGAAATAAATCCTAAGAATTATTAATATATATAACTCAAAATACAGTATTACGTAATCTTCCATTTCATGGAACTCGGGTAACATAATTTCCTCCATACGTAATTTGTAAATTATGACAATAACTCGGGATATGACAACTCGCGCATACGTAACTTTTAAATAATGTGTGGTTAAAATTCTCTTGTAGATGTATATATCATATCAGGGGGTCAATAATAACAAATTTGTTTGAATGTAATGAAAAAACTCTAGTAATTATATGGCACACAGCCTGTGTGCCATATAATTACTAGAGATTTTTCATTACATTCAAACCAATATAGGATAATAAACCAATAAGGACCCCTGATATGATATATACATCTACAAGATAATTTTAACCACACATTATTTAAAAGTTACGTATGCGCGAGTAAGAGCTGGAGTAAGAGCCGCAGCTGGAGTAAGAGTTTGCCACACACTCACAGTCGTACGATGTTTGCCTGTATTATTGTGTGATACCTGTGTTCACGCGCGCTGTATTGTTGCGTGTTAATTAATATTAAGTTGGCATTATACATGTAAAATGGAAAGTACATATTGGTCACACTACCTTGACACGAAAAATAAATCCCCGTGTCCCTCCTTATTACCTCTACTCCGCCAAGGGGTTGGCAGGAGGTTATGTTTTCACCGACGTGTGTTTGTTGGTTTGTGCCTTTGTGGGTTTGTGCGTTGGTTTGTTTGTGTACAGCCTAACTGAAAAGGTTATGGACGGATTGTCATAAAATTTTCAGCATAGGTCAGAAATGGGCTAACTTA
>NW_014577197.1:186299-193475 GCF_000485595.1 Priapulus caudatus | reverse complement strand
TGGGCTAACTTAGAATTGATGACATGTTGGTGGTGATCCGGATCCAATTAATTAATTAATTAATTAATTAATTAATTAAATTTTTTACAGTGAGAGAATTGAGCTGGCTTGGCGGAGGTCTGCGTTCTCCGAGTGCTCTAATTAATAATAGGGCGCTCAAGTTTCCTTGTCTCGCGTAACAATAATAAAAATTCCACTCTGCCAGTAGATGGCGGTATATGTCCTGTATGGATCCGCGGTTGTAAATTATTTCTTTTAATTGCAAGACTGTTAATTCTTCAAAAAAGTGCACTCTGTTTTTCCATTAGGTTTTGCTCTATATACATGCAAATACAGATGCATTCATACAGGAAATTTACAAGAAAAAATGTAGATTTTGGTATGTGCGTAACTACACGGTTCCACCACCATCGGAATGTGTCTATTGAATGATGTAACACAATAACATGATAACATCAGGAGGAAAAGCCAGTTTTCTATCTGAATTGTTACCCCGTGTAACGAATCAAATCACAAATGGACGCAATCCACGTCCATATGAACGAAATTCCGTAACTCGAGTTCTCGTAACGCGAGATATTACATATTAGTTTTCAGGTCCAGTTTGACATTAAAAATCGGAATCACATTTCTTCTCGTAAATAATGAAACTGCATCCATCTTTTTCAACTTCCCAATTTGCCCTGACATACGAAGTGTGCACGAACATGCAATTGCACTAATAAAAGTGACTGTTGCGTGGATATACCATGACAAACTTTTCGTGAAATGTCTCTATAATTTGCAGCAATAATTTGACAGCACCCAAAGTTCGTACGTCCGTAGTATGGAAGGTATATGCTACTGCTCCAGCAAACCCGATGTGTATGTGATATAGATCGGCAGATGCGCTATATAGTTCAACGGTCATATACCAGTGCCAACCGCAGCACGTTGTTGGAGCAGCAGCAGCAGCAGCAACAACAACAACAACAACAACAACAGCAACAGCAACAGCAACAACAGCAACAACAACAGCAACGACGACGACGACGACGACAACAACAACAGCAGCAGCAGGAGGAGCAGCAGAAACAACAACAACAATGACGACGACGGCGACGACGACGACGATGACGACGATGACGACGACAATTGCAGCAGTAACAGGAGCAGCAGCAACTGAAATTTTCACCTAACACGGAATGAGCATATTTCCGCTGTTTTATATACCAAAGACCGTATATAATGTCGTACTGTATGCGGTTTTGGAAATTCTTAAACTGTTTGTTCATTTGTTCTTTACCAGAGCTTGTGCTGCGTAATTTAAAGACACACTCAATGTTTGATGCGAAATTTTTCATTTGAGAGCTGTCCAGGATAATACTAGTATAGACGTCTTCGGGTATATATAAAAACTCATATTAATTTATTAGCTTTTATTCAGAAGAAAAGACAAACGTAGTAATTTAAATTCGAAACAATCCGTAGTCAATAAGATTAATTAAGAGCAGTAATAGCAACTGTTGTTGGAAGTGCAGGAAAGAGTTTGCTGCATAGCGTATCGCGGTCCTTTTTTCGATTTAAGTTCCGAACAGCCCCCGAAGAGCCTCTCTCCTGTAAACGAACACTTGATGCCATGTGCCACAGATCGCAAAGAAACGTACTGATCGCGTTTCAAAGTTTTTCGCCATCGACACTACAAACCTTATGATGCGTAAGTCCAATCTTTTTTTACAGCAACTCGGTTATGTTATTAAAAGTGAAAAAGCTGTAGCATTATCGCGATTGATTTGTTTGTACCGCGGTATGTGTTGTTGTGCGCGACCGTGATATCTGTGTTTACTTGTGTGTCTGTTTGTGTTAGTATTGTTGTGTGTACTCAACTTGCTGTTACTAACCGGGCAGTCTTCCAGATCAGAATATGCGCTGTCTGGATTTATTGAACGCGTTTTTAACGACTTCTTCATGGTATGCGCGTTCTGTTGTTGTTGCTGCGTTATTGTTCTGTTATTGTGCTCGGAAGATCTTTCCGATTGTTGGTGTTCACGAATCACGCGTGTACTCGGGTGCACAGGCAGGCACTTGGAACGTCTAAAAAGAAAGAAAGAAGGTAAATAGACACGAAATTCTATTTCGCCTATAATCACCTGCGAAATAGAGTAGATCGAGAAACATTAAGACTTTGGTAGTAAATACATTTCGTGTTTATTTACCTTGTATTTATTTATTGAGACGTTCCAAGTGCCTGTGCTCGGGTGTAGTTGATAAAACACTGTTTGCTGCACGATAATCTGAATTACGTGAGGGGTAGCGAAACTGTTTTGGATCGAATCGCTGGTTCCTTATTTCACGCCGCACTGGGCAACTGTGCGCGTTGTACAGATCTCATATAGCACCAAGTTTTTTCGTTTCGTGTTGGTTGATGTGGTGGGGCGATTTTATTTCGGAGATATTCGTTAATTGCAAACTTGCTTTGGGAAGCGAATTGTTTGTTCTGTGCGTCTGTGTGTGCACAGCCAGATTTGAGTCTACAGTTTTATAATGGAGTCACTACTAACTATAATATAACGCTCACCCTGCTGTTTTGAGAATGCCGGGTGATGCAAATCGCCCACTGAAGTTTTTTCTATTATTCGATCCAATTAAGTCGTATATCACGTTGATGTTGACGTTAAAATTTTCGCTTGTTTTTGTTTCGACATGCAGAGTGTAGAGTTGCATAAGACCCTAGTCAATCCCAGCATGCCCTGCAAGTCGACAGAAGCTGGCTGGGAGAGCAGCAGACAGCAAGAGGCAGTACTAGCTGTGCATTTAAGCTGTTGGAAGAAAATGAGGTTACCCTATTCTCTGGTTTAACGGCTCGGCTGCCATCTTTTTAGCTGCCAAGGGGTTTACTGTGTTGGAGGTGGCAGGGTGAGAGAAAGGCGATTCACTCCATATATCTTATATGACGTTAGTGCCCAGAAAGTGCAGCGTTGCATATGCCATTTGGTAAGTTTGCAACATAACAGGCTATTTTATCAAAATGTTCGTGCATGGATTTAATTCGGGGTTATTGTTAATTCTAGCACTATATGGCCTCGATCACTCCATATTACTCCAGTTTACTTCATCGCTTCACATTACAGTATGGAGTGATATAGGGTATAGTGCTAATGGTAGGTTGTTAGGGTGATGCTCTATTAGGAGCGTTCCCAACTTTAATGTCATTTTAATGTCGTGATATAAAAGAGATATAAAGGGGGGGTGGATCGATATCAATTTGATATCAAGGGAGGGGGGGATCGATATCAATTAGATATTAAGGGGGGGTATATAATATAGGGTATATATATTATAGGGTATATATAGGGTATATATAGGGTATATATATATAGGGATATATAGGGTATATATAGGGTATATATATATATATGATATCTATATATATATATATATATATATATATATATAGATATTAGTATATATAATATGATTATATATAGTAGGGTATATATAGGCTATATATAGGCCGTATATTAGAGGGAGCAAGCAACATTTGAGACTGCGGGTATGTTCGCTTCGTTTCGCTGCGACTTCGCTCGGCTTTGTTGCCGAGCAATGCGAAAATACACAGCGGGGCATGTTTGCCTTCGTTCGCTGGACTCTGCTGGACTACTATGGAACTCTGCTGCTTGCTGGACTCTGTATTTCGCTTGCTTGAGCAACGCACAGTCCAGCGAACAAAGCGATACATGGCCCGCTTCTGCTATTTCGCCTTGCATCGAGCAACGAAGATCCAGCGAAGTCCATGTTGAAACGAAGCGAAAACATGGCCCGCTCTGTATTTCGCTTGTCTTCGAGCCAACGAAGTCAGCGAAGTCCAGCGAAAATGAGGCAAAACATGGCCCTGCTCTATATTTCGCTTGCTCCGCCAGCAACGAAGCTCCAGCGAAACGAAGCGAACATGGCCCAGCTCCTGTATTTCGCTTGCTCGAGCAACGAAGTCCACAGCGAAACAAAACGCGAACATGGCCCAAGCTCTGGTATTTCACTTTGCTCGAGCAACAAGCTTCAAAGCGGAAGTCCAGCCGAAATGCAGCGAAACATGACCCGCCCTCTATCCATTTCGGCCTTGCTCGAGCAACCGAAGTCCAGCGAAACGAAGCGACATGGCCCCGCTCTATATTTCGCTTTCTCGAGCAACGAAGTTCAGCGCAAACGAAGCGAAACATGGCCACGCCTCTAGTATTTCGCTTGCTCGAGCAACGAAGTCCAGCGAAACAAAGCGAACATGGCCCAGCTCTGTATTTCACTTGCTCGAGCAACAAAGTCCAGCGAAACAAAGCGAACATGGCCCAGCTCTGTATTTCACTTGCTCGAGCAACAAAGTCCAGCGAAACAAAGCGAACATGGCCCAGCTCTGTATTTCGCTTGCTCGAGCAGCGAAGTCCAGCAAAACAAAGCAAATATACCCCTGTCTCAAAATTGCTTGCTCCCTCTATATACCCTATATAACCCCCCTTGATATCTATTTCATATCTAACCCCCCCTTGATATCTAATTGATATCGATGCACTCCCCTTGATATCTATTTCATATCTAACCCCCCCTTGATATCTAATTGATATCAATTCACTCACCTTTATATCTCTTTTATATCACGACATTAAAGTTGGGAACGCTCCTAATGGAGCGTTAGCCGGTTGTTAGAAGCCCCAGAGTAAGTGTTTACAAAAATCATTGACTGAACTGAGTGAGAATTGGGAGAATACCCATTGACAAGACTTGCTGCGTGGTACGGCTCAGCGCATGTATAATAGTTATAATGAATGATGCTTAGTAGTAACGTGAACATTTGTTTACTGACTGACATGTTCATAGTAGTAGTAGTATAGTAGTAGTACTACTACTAAGTAGTAGTAGTAGTAGTAGTAGTAGTAGTAGTAGTAGTAGTAGTAGTAGTAGTAGTAGTAGTAGTAGTAGTATTACTAGTATTACTATTAGGATATTGCTGGGCTTTCCTTTCACAGATCGATGCTTATAATATATATAATATAACAGGATGGATGCGTGCCTATGCATGCAGGCATACACTCACACATGCACACACACACACATAGTGCTCACTTTATCATGCATGCACGGGCGCACGCAGACAGGCACACACACTCACGTACATTTACTAGGGATTCTTATTTCTACTAATTCTCCTTATACAAACGGTCAAGAGTTGAGATTGTGCGCAATTGAAAAATGGAATGGAAATGAAAATGAAAATGAAACAGAGACATTTTATTTGTCACTGTTCTTATGAGTGATGTGTACATCAGGTGGGTGGGGCTTGCTTAATGATTTACTAGCCAATAGGACATCATGTGGTGAACCATGAGAAACCAAAAAAAGACAACCATGTGGTCTCTCCTATATGCCCCCATAAAAACTCGCTTCTTGCATGTAGCTGGTGTTGTTGGCAGATGATTTAATTTGTGGAGAATTATGAATTGCATCTACAATAATAATAGATTGTAGTGTTGTCTTTTTATAGCAGATACGAAGAGAAAATTGACCTCGAAATGTTTGTATTTTACTTACACTGACTATATCATTTAAGAGAACATATGACATAACTAGAGTTTGTGTGCTTGTGCTTATATTTGTAAAAACAGATTCATATACAACAGATTCATTTACCAATTAAGCACGTGTGATTGCCATTCCATATAGTAATTTAGCACAAGGTCTACTCACCTTCTCAAAGATGTACCTCACAAGTCATCAAGAACGTTACGTTACATTATTGAGAAAAGGTTGGAATCCTCTTTATACTGATACCCTGAAAAATAACTCTCAAGTGTCAAAATGAGACTTAACATTACATTCATTGTCCTTGTAAAGAATTGACCTTTTCGCTTGAGGTGACTGACATTATAGTTCTAGCTAATCAGTGTGCCGATATGGCTATTCTAAAAACGCTGCCTAGCAATGAAGTGCTGTGAAGTTGGGGTTCCCCGAAGTTGGTGTGCAGACATCAAAAACATGGCTAAACTGGTATAGTGCAACAATGTTATGTGTCCGTCTTTCTCACGCAGATAAGTCAATTAGAAAAATGTAAAAGATCAGTTGTTCATGTAACATTGTAAAAACGGTAACAAAGTATTATTCTAATATTGAACCGCGAATAATTTAGAAACAATTACAGTTTTCAGTTGCTACATTGTAGAAATTGTAACAATGTATTATTTTAATATTGACAGAGTAGTCTTGTTTACTTGAATAAAATGTTCAACAAAGTTTAAATGTGCCCGTTGACCCTTACAGACACTTTTGACTTGTTGATCTCTTTTCGGATTGACCCCATGCATTTCTAAAGGATATTAGATTTGTTTGCAAGGCAGGCCAATGGACTGGACAGATGTTTGATGGGTGGTAGCTAATAATAAAACGAAAGCAAAATATACAGGGCATAAAGTAGCAGCGTGGTCCAATGTCCCACTGCAGTAGCCACGGCCTGTGCGTCTGGAAATTGCATCTTGTTATGAGTTTATTGGCCGTCTCTCTGATAGCCAGCATGTCTGACTCTCTAAACAAACGCACTGCCTACAGTAAACATTGCAACTGTTGTGAAGCACGGGCAGACTCTCCAGTAGGAATTAAATGACCCCTCGCCTGGTTTGTGTCATCGCAAGCGCTCTGTGCACTACTCTGCCCTGACACCCTCTCGGCATGTGCGTTTCTTTCCTCGGCTGTTTGGACAAGTTTTGCAGCAAGAAAATGTTTCCTCATGCGAGCGGCGGTCAGCAGCTGTGGGAGCAGCAGGGTTGAATTAAGCGTTAGTAAGTCCGTTAGACGGGCAGGCGCACGTGGCCCCTGTACCGCCGTAGCGCGCTCTCTCTCTCTCTCTCGCTCTCTCTACGCATCGGGGCGGCTCTCTGGTAAGCAGGGGTCACTGCGCCCTTCTAGATCTGCCGCTATGTTTGGGGGGAAATCCTGACAGCTCTGATGTCTAGCCCAGACATGTCTGGTAAAATACGAGAGCGCGGTCGACTGCTACTCCTGTTCACAGGCACTTGGAGCGTTTCAATAAAATATAATGCTAAATAAATACGAAATCTATTTACTACCAAAGTCTTAATGTTTCTATACTCTCTTTCACCTATTATTGCTGACAATTTCCTGCAAATGCCGACCTAATGCTCATCTACAGAAAACACT
>NW_014577197.1:179102-184860 GCF_000485595.1 Priapulus caudatus | reverse complement strand
TCTCGCCGTGATTACGTAGGCCTAACAGTGTGTAGCGATGAGGCGGGGGGGGGGGGTTGAAGGAAGGGGAAGAACTCAACAACGCAGACATGTCTACGTCACGCGTGATGAATTAATGGCGCGAAACATCCCGGTTAACACATTCACAGCGCTCAGCTCTGACAGCTTTAGCGATCGGTTGTGACAAGCAGATCAACTAATGAACAGCAGCGTCGTCGATTTGTTTTGAGTTTCTAGCAGACGATCTCGGCTTCTGTTGCTCGCTGTTTACGTATTGTGATTCTTTATAATATTCTGTTACTACTACCTACACAAATATGCCGAATTTACATTCCGAATGCGATGGGATAGCGTTCCAGGAAGTTGAATCCGGCACCTTGAGTTACCTTGAAACGTCAAGCAGCAGTTCTGAATAACGATGTGAATCTCTCTGTCTATGAATCTTCTAAACGTTTGAATTTCTAGTTGAGCGATGCAAAAGGAAGTTTTGCACGTCCCTGTTGAAGCATTACGTACGTTTTCGATTGATATTGAGTATAGCCTGTAATCTGTGGTTTCAAGATTGGTAACAAGCGTAACGAGAACAATCGTTTTGACCGTGCACGATATCATCGACGGCCAAAGGACCAAGTTGTTTTAATAGTATGTCATATAAATTAATGTTAAATAGTATTAAAATTAACGAATTAAATTCATTGTGGAGTTGCCGTTGTAAAGGATCCACCGCTCATACGTAGAGGATTCATCAAAACATCTATACAGTGAACGACGTCGGTTCAACCTTGAACTCTCCCCCACAGACTTGACGTACGATTTTCTTGCATCATGTAGTTTCCCCTTCCAGCATTCCAAGGGTCTTCATGAGTATGGGCACGTGAACAAAATATATGATTTTTACGTGCGGGACGACGCGATATTGTCCATAAATGCTCGTTTAAAGCCGTTAAGAGGATTTTTTCTTATGGCAGCATCGAAATATAACTCGAAAAATAAATTATTTTAGCGTGGATTTTCTCATGCATCGCTGAGAGAACATCGGGCCTAGTGCAGTGGCGCAGTTTACCCGAATTTCTAGGACCCACAAAAAATGTTTACTTCAGTTGCACCACTGATAGCTTTAGGACGTGGAAAAAATTGAGAATATTTTCGCTCCGATCAATCTAGTCGTTTCCTTAAAATAAGCGATAAAATTCATCACGCAATTTTTCTATCTTTCGTTTTAGCGCGCGTCAACAATTCAAGAATTCATGAGAGCTTGAAAGAATTCGATTCTCAAAGATAAACTACACAAGTAAAAAAGATCGCCCGAAATATTCTTGCTCTGGGCCCGAGTCAACTTGAATTCGAACCTGAAACAGCCCCTGTACTTGACTTCAAGCACTGTAGTATGCCATCTCCCTCTTCAGCTGCCCGTGTCTTGCAATAGTAGTGTTAGTAATGTTGCAATAGTAAGTGGAGTACGCTAGCCGCGCTAGCGTATGTTAATTGGCGTACTGGCGTACATCACATTAACATACGTTAGCATATATGTTAATGTTATCCTAACAATATCGTCACATCTTTTAACAGTAGGTTTATGGCAACCTTCTAGAAGAAGTAGGTACGAATATGCAAAACATGCGCGCACGCGCGCACGCACGCACGCACACACACACGCACGCGCGCGCGCTCTGTATTACATCGCCTCTCCTTCGGGGGATGGAAACCACCCAACCCTCGTCCCTGCTACCCTCCGCTGGGCAGCGAGTCGGTTTTGCTCGTAGCAGTGGCGCCACGACGTATCGAATGCGGTGGCTGGAACGAGCAAAAAGCGGAGGAAACGAGCAACTTACGTCCGCCGTGCACAATTTCTTCACGTGGGGAGTCTGTGACCGTAGCGTAAGCATATTATCTCGTACGTACGTATCGGCGTGAAGGAGTGAGGGGGTGGAGGGGGAGGGGTGCACCCACGCAAGCACGCGCACCGCACGTCGATCGCCCCCGCCGGGTCACACGCGAGTAACCAAGCGCGTTGTTGTTGTTGCTGCTGCTGCTGCGCTGTTGTTGTTGCTGCTGCTGCTGTTGATGAGGGTGATGTTGCCGTTGTTGTTGTTGTTGTTGTTGTTGTTGTTGTTGTTGTTGTTGTTGTTGCGGCTGCTGCTACTGCTGCTGCTACTGCTACTGCTACTGCTACTGCTACTGCTACTGCTGCTGCTGCCCCACCTTCTTTCTTTCTTTCTTTCTTCCTGCTCTTTTTCTTTTTCTTCTCCTTTTAGCACTGCCACCATCACAACCTCCTCTCGTCGTCTTTTCCTATTCCATCCTCCCCCTCTCCCTCCTGTTGCCGCCGCCACTGCTGCTGCTTCTACTGCGTGGCAACGAAAGCACCGATCCGCAAAAAGTGGCCAGCGGTTTCGGTTTCCCGCTTCGCTGCATGGCGAGTACAGTAAAGCTGTCAGGGCCTGCGCGGCTCCCTATCCCGTGGGGAGGTAAACACTACGAGTCTGCCTCCCGTAGAACGCGTATCATTTTCGCGCTGCATGTGCGCTGTATTTGGGTATTCTCTTTTTCATCGTTCTTCCTCCGCTGGGCGCGGGAGAGGAGACGGCGCGGGAAGCGATGCTCATACGCTACCGCCGGAGTGGCGCAAAAACGCCGGAGGCGGCTGAGCGAAATTAATACGAAGTTCATTTTTGCCTTCGCGTAAGTTCGTCTTACCTTATAGTTTTGTATTAATTGTGTGTATGGGAGTGCAGCCGCGTGTAACTTGGCACGCGTGCATGTATCATGCGAGTAACAAGCACACACACACGCACGCACGCACGCACGCACACACGCACGCACACGCGCACCCCCCCCCCACACACACACACGGGTTCGGAAGGATCTTATACAAGTCCCGTGTGTTATTTACTGTTTGGATCTCTCTCTGGTGACGGCACTCGTCTAGATCGTGTGTGTTTCTACGAATGCTGCCTGACAACGAAATATAACAAACTAGTTAACAAGTTGCGTACGAGCGTGGGCGGGTGGATGTCTGCGCGCGTGCGTGTGCGCATGCGTGCGTAGGTGGATGTGTATGTGCGTGCAGCGCACGTGCGTGTGTGCGTGCGTGCTTTTTCTTACTCACAAGCTTTAGAAGTGCCCCGCACGTGATACCCATAATGCGAAGTCATGCATACCTGCATGTATATACGTATTGACGTTATTTCTTTATCATAATAAAAATACAAAATAGCCGGCACAAAAATCATACATTAGGAGTTCATGAGGAACCTTACGTTCATTACGTACGTCATTAGGAACCTAAGCTCCCAATAACGTATAGTTATAGGCAAGAACGATAAAAAGTTGCCGATGAAATATGCACGGGAAATTATTTCCGTGAAGAAAAACGTCGTTCATTTGCTCCACAACCGAAGCCGTGTATCAAAATAAACCGCCAAACGTCGCCGCAAACCCAACCGTACGCCAACGTCGCGGTGCGTGTACACACAGGGTATACACACATAGTAAATAAACGCCATGACAGGTGCACGTGACCACAGGTACTTGGAGCGTTTCAATAAAATATAATGCTAAATAAATACGAAATCTATTTACTACCAAAGTCTTAATGTTTCTATACTCTCTTTCACCTATTATTGCCGACAATTTCTTGCAAATGCCGTCCAAATGCTCATCTGCAACAATTTGAACAAACGCTGGCTGCCGCCATGGCTGCCGCTGCACACTGACACATAAATATATGCACACTGACATATAAATAAACACTATATATTTATGTGTCAGTGTGCAGCGGCAGCCATGGCGGCAGCCAGCGTTTGTTCAAATTGCTGCAGATGAGCATATATATTTATGTGTCAGTGTGCAGCGGCAGCCATGGCGGCAGCCAGCGTTTGTTCAAATTGTTGCAGATGAGCATTTGGACGGCATTTGCAGGAAATTGTCGGCAATAATAGGTGAAAGACAGTATAGAAACATTAAGACTTTGGTAGTAAATAGATTTCGTATTTATTTAGCAATATATTTTATTTAAACGCTCCAAGTGCCGGTGCACGTGATCCCCGTACTAGCGCTGCGGAGCGAGTCTGCTTGCAGCTCTACACTCGCTGCTCGCTCGCTTCTCGCGCAGGATAACATTTTGTAACCGATCCATTCAGTGCAATTAGAGCGAGCTAGAGTCAACAAACAGCCGGGGGTCATTTAGTGGTTCGCTTTACTCCTTCAGCGATGCCCCGTCAATATTAAAACTACGCAAATAAACAGGTTTTATGCGCGAGAGGCTTTGGCTTCATCGCACTGCGCAAATAAACAGCGAAGGGTTGAAAGGACACAAGGGACGATGCCGTTATTGCCGTCAATGAATAACAAGCGTTCACCGTCCGGCCTGTTGTTACAGCCAACGTTCGGCGGCACTATAAGGATTGCATTTCTTATGACGAATGCACGGTTCCTGCTTTTGTGGAGTTTACTCTATCGTAATACGGGCGTTTGAGATTGCGTGCATTTTGGGGAGTTTTCCTTTGCCGCACGCTATCCACGGTGGTGAATCAACTCACGAGGTAAAAAACGTCACGAGTATTTGCGATTGCCTGGGTGGAGTTTGGAACCTTAAGGATTGCGTTAGAAATTTAGGACGAATCGGCAGAGGAAAAAACTCAGAATAAACACATTCTCACTAGAAGGTTGGTATTTTCGGTACTATGTGCTTTGTAGGTGTCCTTCAAACAACTTGGTGGATGTATAACTGGAATGCAGTCACTGCGCGGTGGTAAGGAAATGCTCGGTTTATAGCTCTAAACAGCTGCAAGAATGTGTGAAGCCTTTACAATTCGATCATTTTATCCGTGGTTGTGTGACCTTCAGGATATAAATGTTACATATCTTTATATAAAATCAGATTGACATAAACAACATATACAAAAATGTAAAACAGCATACCAAGCTATTATTGTGATAATGTGGCTAGTACATTACATTCAGCTATAGAGACTGTTCAGCATAACGACCAAGAAGATTATCAGTGATTCAATTGTTGTTATATCTGCGCACGCAACTATGTTGTATATCAACTAAGGTTACGAAGGTGTCCGCCTTTTGTAGCAAATGCAGCCTCTCCTATCCTAGCTGATCGCCCATGCCCTCCTTGCAGATATGAAATTTGCAGAGGCATCTTTATACGTAGTAAGACGGGAATCGTATTCGCAACGAGGGCTTTGCCCACCTAACGTTTCTCCCCACGTTACTGCACTTGTCAGAGCTGTCATGAGCGATGATGGAAGACGAACTGGGCAGCAGAAACGACAACGCTACGAGAGCGAGGCGCTCGAGTCCCATCAGCATCCCGTGCCTGCAGCCCGCAGCTCTGCCGGAATTGTGCAGCTACCTGCCGCTAGCCGGCGCCACTAGTACGAGCAGCGCAGCAGACAGCTGCGTGGGACGTGTGGTACTGCTCAGCAGCCGAGATGACGGCAAGCATGATGACGCGGTGGCAACCGAGGTGGCAACGTCCGGCGTTAGACACGTGCTGAGTCAAGCAGGTAGGCGCGTTTTTTACGTCGTCGCGCGCGTGTCGTGTTGTAAGAGAAGTTGTAAGCTGTTGTGAGTGTTGTAAGAGAAGTTGTAAGCTGTTGTGAGTGTTGTTTCTACTATGTGTCTGGTTGTGCCTTGATTGTCTTGGGAAACGTTGTAGTGTTAAAATCTGCGGTACTATGTCCACGTCCACGTTTTTCTCGCGAAGATATGTGAGCACTTTTGGGCATATATATATATATAT